>NC_081562.1:143505711-143604565 GCF_022355385.1 Mustela nigripes
GCCAGGTTAGGATTGCCTCGTGAGACTAAGCTGAACGCCCAAAGAGGAAGTAAACAGCATTAGTTACTAGCGAAGTTGTTCGTTTAGGTGCACAGCCTGATTCGCTCCCTCCTGTACCCTGCTTGCTGATTGGTCATGTAAGCGTATATAAGTGTGTAGACTTGCGGAAATAAAGAGAGAGAAGATGCATCCGAACTGGGGCGTCTTGTCGTCCTTGTGGGCCAAGGGCGAAAGAGATGGAAGATTTGAAATTTGGGGGTCTCCATTGGATCTCATCAAGCTCTTTCTTAGATTTCTAAATATCGACTTAAATGAATTCTGTCGATTGCTCATCTCATTCATTGCAGTAGGTATAATCTACCTCACTAAGAAAATTGAGACTACCAAGGGGGGGAAAAATCAATTAACTGCCCTGATAGTTACAAATTGGGCCAGTTTAACTATAAGACACAATGTCCAAAATCCATAATATTCTTAGAATTTTCTAAAATGTTTTATTTAAAAATCAGAAAAGATATAAAACTACTAAGTTGGATAACAGATTTTTATGTTAGTATATTCACCTTTATATCAAATACAATTTTAAAAATATTTTATGGAGCCCACATGGACAAAATTTCCAAAGCCTATAAAGTCACAATGGAGCCCTGTCTACAGACTCTCTCCCATTTGTTCCTGATTGTGAAGGCAGCCCTTCATCTCAGTGTAGCTGGTAATCAGCTTCTTGATCATGTCTTAACCTTCACTGGTGTTTTAGACCTGTCTTTGACCCTCTGAGGACCTTGTTGTATTAGTAACCCTTTCCAGAGTCCTGAGATTTCAGTTCTCCTGTTCTATTAGCATTTATCCCTCAGGAGATAGAGTTGAGTTATTTACAGTAATTAAGTTCTATAAAACCACCATGGGCAATGAATTTGTGAACATTAAACCATTGCTTCTACTAAAATATCATAAAGTTCTTGTGAGCCTTTGGCCACAAGATTATGTCATCTGATCAAAATATATGTTTATAAAAAATAAAAAATTATTAAAAAAACACACAAAAAACATAATTTTGTTTTATTTGTGTTTCTCTTTAAAGACACCTGATTAATTATGTATTGTTGATTCATTAATGTTGAAATTATGCCCAACACCACTATAACTAAGGACTTCATAAAGCTTATCTAACATGCATTTTTTTTTTCCCTGTAAGTCACATCACAATCTTCTTGTACTTAGGGACATTAACCAGCACTGAGCACTTCACTCACAGATGATTGTCAAGAGAATAATCATAAACAAAAAGTATGAAAACAATGGTACTAAACCACACACAAAAAAAGACACTTGCTTATAGTATGAGAGCTAAAACAAGAAGGCACAGCATTGCCTTGTTGGAATCTAGTTGGGAACATAAACATTGGGAGAATCAAATTCTCCCCTCCTCTGCACGTACACACAAACTAACATAAAAGCCCAGTAAATATTGGATTTGGGATTACAGGAAAAGTTTGTTTCCTTTAAGATTTTATTTATTTATTTGAGAGAGAGTGAGAGAAAGCATAAGTGGTAGGGAGGGGCAGAGGCAGAGGGAGAAGCAGATTCCCTGCTAAGCATGGAGCCCTATGTGGGAGTTGACCTCAGTACCCTAGAATCATGGCCTAAGCCATCTGTTAAGTGGTTAAGCAACCACTTAACAGATGGAGCCACCCAGGTGTCTCCCTAAACAGTTTTGAAGGTAGATGAATTCATGAATATAAAATCTTTGAGTTATGAGAATTAACTGTGTAGGTGTATGGATGGAACTTTGGTCCTCCAAAATTCATACGTTGAAGTTCTAACCCCTAGTATATTAAGATGTGACTGCATTCATTGATAGGGCCTTTAAAAGATAATTAAGGAAGATAGTGGAGGAGTAGGAGACCCAATTTCAAACAAGGTCCCCTGAATTGAGCTAAATATATACCAGAGCACTCAGAACACCCATGAAATCAGCCTAAGATGTATGGTTATACACTTTTGGATCTCTATGGGGGCAGAAGATAATCAGTGGAGAAGTACAGAGAGGTAAGTAGTGCACAGACTGATAACGGAGGATAAACAGAAGGAGGAGGGAGCCACCAGAAGTAATACATTAGAAAGTAAAACCCCAATACAAAAGTGCCCTGTGCTTGGGGACGAGCATTAACTTGGAAACTGGTTAGCAGCACTAAAAAAGAGCAAAAGGACTTAAGGGGAAATTGCTGGGATCAGAGGGCTGCAGGCATGGACCTAAGCCCACTGTCCCAAGATAGGCACAGCCAGCCACAGCTGGTGCCTGCCCATGCCTGAGAGCGCCCACCATGGGCTGTAGTCCGTGGTCCCTGGCCATCCATGACTGCACCACCACTGGGGTTGAGTACACCTGGTGTGGGCATGGGCTCCAAACAGCAGTCCTGGGAACAGCAACTACCATAATTGGGCACAACAGGACCAGTAGCACTTGCAGTTTAAGTGCAGGCCTCAGGCAGCCACTGACACAGTGGCTGGGGGTTTACACTGCCTGTGAGAGGTTGCAGTGCTCAACAAAGTTTGCAGATGGAGAGTTATGTGTTCTGGACCATTCAGAGGTGAGCATACTGTGGCTTCTCTCTGAGGTAGAGATCTGGATGCAGAGAGTTTCCTTTGCTCTGACCCTCCAAAAAGGCAGTACAAAAAGCCACCAAAGAACAAAGAACAAAAAACCTTAGGGAACAAAAGCCTGAAAAAACAGAGCCCAGCCTCTTGATAGGGGGTAGGGAAACTCTGTCCAGGAAAGATTGACTGAAAAACAGTGCAGCAGTTTCCTCCCCCAGAAAACAAGCCAAAACTACAAGAGACAACAACAAATGCAGGGTCCCCATAAAATTTAAAACCCCAAGATGAGGCAAAAACAATGTATTAAGTTCCCGGTATTGCCCACCAACTTGTATATTTCATAGATACAACGTTTCTCTCTCACTTTTTAAATTTGTTCTCATGATTCTTGTTCTTTTTCTTTTCTTTTCTTTTTACCTACTTACCGTCTCAACTAGATGTTTAATACAACATTTTCCATTATAACTTCTTAACTTGAACTTGTTTCATACATATACCTTTGTTTCTTTTTATTTTTTTATATATAGATGATAGATAGATAGGCAGATAGATGATAGATAGGTAGATAGATAGATAGATGATAGAAGCTTCAAGGTAGCCCTTTTCCCCTATTCAATTCTATCCCTATATATACCTTTAATTTTCCTATATCTCTGGAAAGCTAAGTCATTTAACAAAGATAATATGATACACCCAGGAAGAACTGAAATAACCTTCCTCACCCATGTTGATGGTTTACAACCATCTTCCCGTCTTATTCGTTTGTCAGTGTTTCTGTGTGTTTATTTTTGTATCTTATAAATCTTAATATTGGAATTCATTTTGGCTGTTTTTTTTTCTTTTTCTTTTGTCAGTCTTTTTGTGTGTTCGTTTTTGCTTTTGTACTTTGTAAATCTTATTCTTGGAGCTAATTTTGGCTATATTTTTTTTTTTCTTTTCTCTCTCTCTCTCTCTTTTCTTTCTTTTTGGTGCTGACTTCAAATTGCTCTGAAACTTTACAGGATGCATCTTGCCTGGATCATGATTGATATATTCAGCTATATACCCCACAAGCACCTCTCACCAAAATGACTAGGAGGAGGAGCACACAACAGGAAAAATTCAGAGACAGTGACCTCTTCCACAGAACTACTAGGTATAGACATAAACAACATGTCAGAAGTAGAATTCAGGGTAACAATTATCCAGACAATGGCTACATTGGAGAAAACCAATAGTAGCAACATTGAATCTCCAAGGGAAGAAGTGAGAGCTGATCTTGCAGAACTTAAAAATGCTATCAATGAAATCCAATCTAATCTAAATACTCTAACAGCTAGGATAAATGAGACAGAAGATTGAATTAGTTATCTAGAAGAGAAACTAATAAAAAAGAGGGATCAGGAGGAGGTCTGGAACAAACAGCTTAGAAGCCATGAAAACAGAATTAGGGAAATAAATGATGCCATGAAACATTCCAATGTCAGAATTATTGGGATCCCTGAGGGGGTGGAGATAGAGAGAGAGAGAGAGAGAGGACTAGAAGATATTGTTGAACAAATCCTAGATGAAAATTTCCCTAATCTGGGGATTGGAACAAGTGTTCATGCCCTAGAAGGAGAAAACATACCCCCCAAGATCAATGAGGGTACAAAGACCTCCAGATATATCATTATGAAATTCACAAATCATAAATTCAGAGAAGATATCTTAAGGACAGCTAGGGCAAAAAGATTCCTTATGTACAGAGCAAAGTCCATCAAAATAATGTCAGACCTGTCCACAGAAACCTGACAAGCCAGAACAGGCTGGCAAGACATATTCAGGGCACTAAATGAGAAGAACTGCAGTCAAGAATACTTTATCCAGCAAGGCTGACATTCAGAATGGATGGAGAGACAAAGAGCTACCAAGAGTGGCAAAGTCTAAAAAGTCATGTGACCACCAAGCTGGCACTATAAGATATATGAAGGGGGTTCTATAAAAAAAGAAATCTCCCAAGAGTGATATAGAACAGAAATGTACACAGACAATCTATAGAAACAAGGACTTCACGGGCAACATGATGACAATAAAAATGTATCTTTCAATAATCACTCTCAATGTGAACGGTATAAATGCTCCCATAAAAGGCACAGGGTTGCAGATTGGATAAAAAGATGGGGCCCATCTATATACTGTCTACAAGAGATGCATTTTGAACCTAAGGATACATACAGACTGAAAGTGAAGGGATAGAGAACTATCTTTCATGAGAACGGGCCTCTAGAGAAAGCTGAGGTAGCGATTCTGATATCAGACAAATTATATTTTAAGCTAAAGACTCTAGTCAGAGATACAGAAGGACACTACATCATTCTCAAAAGGCTTATCCACCAAGAAGATCTAACAATTGTAATATCTACGCCCCCAAGTTGGGGACAGCCAACCATAAAAGTTAATTATTAATCAAAATAAAGAGTCATATTGATAAGAATACAGTAATTGCAAGGGATCTTAACATGCCACTCTCAGCAATACACAGATCATCTAAGCAGAAAATCAACAAAGAAACAAGAACTTTGAATGACAGACACATTGGACCAGATGGACCTCATAGTATATACAGAACATTGTACCCTAAAACAACAGAATACCTTTTCTTCTTTAGCACACATGAAAATTTCTCCAGAATACACCACATATAGTGTCACAAATCAGGGCTCAACTTATACCAAAAGTTTGAGATTATTCCCTTCCCAGATCACAATGCTTTGAAACTAGAACTCAACCATAAGAAAGTTTAGAAGGAGTTCAAACACGTGGATGCTGAGTCCATCCTGCTCAAGAATGTTTGGATCAACCAGGAAATCAAAGAAGAACTTAAACAATTCATGGAAACCAATGAGAATGAAGACACATTGGGAAAACCTATGAGATATGGCAAAGGTGGTCTTAGGAGGGAAATCATAGCCATCTAAGCCTCACTGAAAAAAAAAAATAAATAAATAAAAATACCGAATACACCAGCTCTCTTTACACCTTAAAGAACTAGAAGATCAACAACAAATTAAGCCTACCCCATGCACAGGAAGGAAATAATTAAGGTTAGAGCAAAGATCAATGACTTACAAACTAAAGATACAGTAGAACACATCAATGAAACTAGGTGCTGGTTCCTAGAAAGAATTAATAATATTGCAAACCACTGGCCGAACTAATCCAAAAATAAAAAGAAAGGACCCAAACTAATAAAATTACAAATAAAAGGAGAGAGATCATGACTAACACCAAGGATATAGAAGGAAATATCAGAAATTATTATCAATAGCTATATGCCAATAAGCAACCTAGAAGAAATGGATGTCTTCCTGGAAACCTATAAACTTCCAAAACTGAATCAGGAAGAAATTAACAACCTATTAATAGACCAATATCTAGTAATGATATTGAAGCAGTGATCCAAAACCACCCAAAAAACAGGAGTCCAGGACCTGATGAATACCCTTAGGAATCTACCAAACATTGAAATAAAAAAATATCTATTTTCCCGAAGCTGTTTAAAATTGAAAAAAATTGAAACAGAAGGAAAACTTTCAGATTCTTTCTATGAAGCCAGCATTACCCTGATCCTCAAACCAGGCAAAGACCCAATCAGAAAGGAAAATTTCAGACCAATATATCTGGTGAATATGGAAGCCAAGATTCTCAACAAGATCCTAGTTAATAGGATCCAATAGTATGACCCAGTGGGATCTACCCCTGGAATGCAAGTGTGGTTCAACATTCACAAATTAATGTAATAGAACAAATCAATAAGAGAAGAGAGAAGAGAGAAGAACCACATGATCCTCCCAATTGATGCAGAAAAAGCATTTGACAAAATACAGCATGGTTTCCTAATGAAATCTTTCAAAGTATAGGGATAGAAGGAACACACCTCAACTTCATAAAATCCATCTATGAAAACCCATGGTAAATAGCATTCTCACTGGGGAAAGTTGAGAGCCTTCCCTTTGATATTAGGAACATGACAAGGATGCCCACTCTTACCACCGTTGTTCAACAAAATATTAGAAGTCTTAACAACAGCAATCAGACAACAAAAAGAAATAAAAGGTATTCAAATTGGCAAAGAAGTCAAACTCTCTCTCCACAGATAACATGAAGTATGGATAAGGGTATGTGGAAAACCCAAAAGACTCCATACCCACATTACTAGCACTCATACAGTAATTCAATAATGTGGCAGGATACAAAATCAGTGCACAGGAATCAGTTGCTTTCTTATACACTAAGAGTGAAACTGTAGAAAGGGCAATTAGAGAATTGTTTCCATTTACTATAGGACCAAACACTGTAAGATACCTTTGAATAAACCCAACTAAAGAGGTAAAAGATCTCAAGGAACTATAGAACACTCATGAGAGAAATTGAAGACACAAAAATATGGAAGAACATTCCATGCTCATGGATTGGAAGATATACATTGTTAAAATGTTTATACTGTCCAGAGCAATATACCTTCAATGCCATCCAAATCAAAATTCCACTGGCATTTTTCAAAGTGCTGGAACAAAGAATCCTAAAATGTTTATGGAACCAGAGGAGAGCCCAAATTGCTAAGGAAATGTTCTAAAAGCAAAACAAAGCTGGGGCATCACGTTGCCTGATTTCAAGTTTTATTTCAAAGCTGTGATAACATAGTACTGGCACAAAAACAGACATATAGAAGAGTGGAACAGAGTAGAGAGCCCAGATATGGGCCTACAACTTTATGGTTAAATAATCTTTGACAAAGCAGGAAAAATATATATTGGAAACAAGACAGTCTATTCAGTTAACTGTGCTGGGAAATTGGACAGCAATGTAAAGAATGAAAGTCAACCATTCTCTTATACCATACACAAAGATAAACTCAAAATGGATGAAAGGCCTCAACGTGAGGCAGGAATCCATCAAAATCCTAGAGGAGAACATAGGCAGTAACCTCTTTGATATCGGCCACAGCAACTTCTTTCAATACACATCTCCAAAGGCAAAGGAAACTAAAGCAGAAATTAACTTTGGGAATTTATCAAGATAAAAACTTCTGCACAGCAGAGGAAACAGTCAACAAAACAAAGAGGCACCCTACAGAATGGGAGAAGATATTCACAAATGATGCTAAAGACAAAGGGCTTTAAGATCTATAAGGAACTTCTCAAACTCAACACCCAAAAAACAGATAATTGTGTCCAGAAAATGGGCAGAAAAGATGAACAGACACTTCTCCAATGAAAACATAGAATTGGCTAGCAGACACATGAAAAAATGTTTATCATCATTAGCCATCAGGGAGATTCAAATCAAAACCACATTGAGTACCACCTTACACCAGTTTGAAAATTATTAACAAGGCAAGATACAAGTGTTGGAGAGGATGTGGATAAAGGAAACCCTCCAACACTGTTGGTGGGAATGCAAGTTGGTGCTGCCACTTTGGAAAACAGTGTGGAGATTATTAAAAAAAAATTAAAAATAGAGCTACCCTATGACCCAGCAATTGCACTACTGGGTATTTACCCCAAAGATACAGATATAGTAAAAAAAAAAAAAAAAAAAGGGCCATATGTACCCCAATGTTCATAGCAGCAATATCTACAATAACCAAAGTGTGGAAAGAGCTGAGATGCCCTTCATCTTGATGTCCTTCATCAATATTAATGGATAAAGAAGATGTGGTCCATACAAACAATTGAATAGTACTCAGCCATCACAAAGGATGAATAGTTCACTTTCAAATCAACATGGATGGGACCAGGAGAGATTGTGCTGAGTGAAATAAGCCAAGCAGAGAAAGTCAATTATCAAGTGGTTTCACTTACTTATGGAACATAAGAAATAACATATAAGACATTAGGAAAATGAAAGGAAAAGTGAAGGGGGGTGGAAATCAGATGGGAGATAAACCACGAGAGACTGTGGACTTTGAGAAACAAACTGAGGGTTTTAGAAGGGAAGGGGATGGGGTGATGCGTGAGCCTGGTGGTGGGTAGTAAGGAGGGCATGTATTGCATGGAGCACTGGGTGTTTTATATAAACAATGAATCTTAGAACACTGAATCAAAAAATAATGATGTACTTCATGATGACTAACATAATAAAAAATGAAAGACATTGGAAATACAAAATTAAAATTAAATAATAAAAGATAATTAGGCTAAGATGAGGTTGTTAAGATGGTTTTTAATCCACTGTAACTGGTATCCTTATGAAAAAATATTAGGACACTTAGAAACAAACACTAGAGATGCATGCACAAAGAAAAAAGCCATTGAGTACATGGTGAGAAGGCAAGCGAGGGATAACAACATCAGGTAAATTCAAACCTGTTCTTCCCCTAATCTAGGTTTTCTAACCTCCAGAATCATGAGAAAATAAATATTTGTTGTTTAAGCCAACAGCCCATGATATTTTTAGTGGCAAATTAATATGCTAGTCTTAAGTCTTTTCTTTTTATTTTCACATTTGCAAGACCAATAAACAATAATATGTGTTTATTTGATTTGGTTTTTGATGGTAGTTGATACACTGGACTGGCTATTTCTTAAAATTTTCTCCTTTGCTGGTTGTCACTTTCATCTAGTTTTCCATGCATACTTTATTCCTTCCTACTTTTCTTTATGAGACCCTGTTCTTTCACAGGGCTCACAAACATTGCTGTGACCTAAGGAACTAAATTGATCTCTCTGCTCTTATAATTCTATAAATTAAAACTTTTTATACCATAGTTCATAATCTCTCCAAGATCTGTCTTCTCTTTCATTTGACATTTAACACACTTCCCCTTGTGAACGTGATTGAGCCACACAGGCAAGTCAGGTCAGTCCTTCAGATTGGCCTTTGGTACATGCTGCCACTCTGCCTGAAGCAGTGACCCCAGGACAGTGAATGGCTGACTTTTTCAAGGGGCTCTTAGCACTCTTCCTTTAATCAGATCCCCTCTATCACACACTAGATTTTACTTCTTTCAATATATTGGAAGTTATTCAGAGTTGTTCTATTTATCTATTTACTTACTTATATGATGCTTAGTTGTCTTTCTTCTGTAGAATATTAGGTCTGTAAAAGAAGAAGTGGTTTAAAAGAATGGGGCTGTGATATTCAAATTGAGAAGATTTATCCCATATGTGCTTCTTTTAACATCAATAAGTCCAAAGATCCAATACTTTACATTTTTGTGTATTATCAAATAATGTTACAAAATCTAATTTTTTTTAAAGATTTTATTTATTTATTTAACAGAGAGAGATCACAAGTAGATGGAGAGGCAGGCAGAGAGAGAGAGAGAGAGACAGAGGGAAGCAGACTCCCTGCTGAGCAGAGAGCCCGATGCAGGACTCGATCCCAGGACCCCGAGATCATGACCTGAGCCAAAGGCAGTGGCTTAACCCACTGAGCCACCCATGTGCCCCTACAAAATCTAATTTAAAAGTACTAAATAGAAATAAAAATGAAGGAAATCTACATAGACATTTCATATATTTTTTTTATTCATTTAACAAAGGCTTAATCTCTTTTGTTTTCCTGTCACTGTTTCAGGGACTAGGTATACAATGCATCACCACTTTATTTCTATGAGATATGAAGACCATCTCCTTGACCAAATTTTACTCAGGCTCCTCTTACCTTCTCAACTAGGTCTAGACCTTGAGCTTCTGTGTTTATCCTTAAATAGTCTAGTTATAACAAGAATCCTGCTAAGTCGTTTTAAAGAATGTCCTCCCATACTTGTTGTCTAATCATCCCTTACATCTTAAATTCTTAACCCTCACCATTCCCAGGTAATATGTAACTACCCTGGCCTAACTTCAGTGAGTATTCTGTTAGATATGTTTAACAAGAATTCCCTCTACCCTCGACATTTCTTCTTAATAATTTTCTATTCACCACCCTACTCCCATTACCAACCCCAGTAAAGGTACTCTTTGGCCATAAATCTCCACTTGTTATTACTGTGTTTGGTGTTGAGCTTCCTATCTTTACCCTATTGTGGTAGTTTTGAAACCTATATTAATAGCCTTGAATAAAGGTCTACCCTGGGACGCCTGGGTGGCTCAGTTGGTTAAGCGGCTGCCTTTGGCTCAGGTCATGATCCCAGCGTCCTGGGATCGAGTCCCACATTGGGCTCCTTGCTCCGCGGGGAACCTGCTTCTCCCTCTGCCTCTGCTGCCACTCTGCCTGCCTATGTGCGTGCTCTCTCTCTCTCTCTCTCTCTGGCAAATAAATAAATAAAATATTAAAAAAAAATAAAGATCTACCCTACTGTTTTAACAAGTATTAGAATAACTTTTTCTTTAATAGATGACAAATTTATACTTTAAAAAAAGATTTGTAACAATTTCTTTTTTAAAATAATTATCTCTTTTACTTTTTTTTGGTGGAGGGATGCAGCAGAGAAGGGGAATCTTAGGCAGGCTCCACACAGGGCATAGACACAGGACTCGGTCTCACAACTCTGAGATCATGACCTGAGCTGAAATCAAGAGCTGGATGCTTAACTGACTGAACCACTCAGGTGTCCCTAATTATCTCTTTAAAAGATAATGCAATTTTAGTGTTTCAATGAATTGATAGAATGTGTTTTCTAACAAAGCACCTAGAGTTGTGTTGAAATTTGGTTTTGAATATCTACACCAGAAATATTTAGATTGAAAGAAGCCAGTACATTACACTTGGATCAAAGATGGAGGAGCCCTGTTATTTTTCTTCTTCATGTCTTTGTGCATCTCTGTTCTCAGGATTCTAGAATCACTGGCATGGAAAATTAATATCGCCTGTATTCTTTGGGGCCATGTATACTGCAAAATACCAAATTAAAAACAATTTTTTGAATGAATGTGGCCTAGTTAATAGTTACACACAGACACCAATTCTATGTCTAGTAAGTAAGTGGTATCTCTGATTTAAAGCACAACATAAAAGAAAATCTACTGCACCATATCCTTACATACTACTTAAATATAAAGATGGTGTCACTATATAGATCCCCAAGACCAGTCCCTTATTGCTCACCTGCTTGTACCTACCAACATTTGTCCCACATTTTTCCTTAAACTCTTCTTTCTAGCTTATCTCTTAACACAGGCAAAAGACTGGAGGGCATAGCATCTCTTGATGGAAACCAAAGCTACTCTTCAAGCAATAATGACTATGTGGACAAAGAGCTATTATGGCCAAGACCACCAAAACCAGTTTAAGCTTAACTTCTAACTCATATTTGTGTAGATGGACAGTGGAGTGACCCATGCAGTGAGTGGCAGTTATAGTACTAAAATATCTGCCCAAGGAGAACCACCAGCCTCATTTACATAACATACTATATAATATAGGCATGTTTACTTAAGGCATATGCATGACCTTATGCCCACCTCTACATACAATGACAAAGCTCCCCTTTCTAAATATTTATCCTAACTCTAAATGAAGAGAACTCATTTATCCTTGACTAGGAAGTCACAGCTTTGGAAGTTATTCCCTGTGATCTCCTTATTTGATGCAAATAAAGCTTCCTCTGGGTGACAGCTCTACCTTGTGTAGTTTCTATCTGTGATTCACCAAGGAGTGAACTCATGTCAGTTTGCTTACAAGTTGTCTTTTCTTTCCTAAATCATCATGGGGAAAAGCCTTCTGTAATCGATATAATTAAGGCCCTGATAGATTTTGTTTAATGTAACTAATTTTAAGATGTTAATATGTTAATAGATACTCATAGTTTTATCATTTCTAAAATAAGTGATATTTTTCAAATAACTTTTTGAAATATTTATTGAAAATATTGATCAACAGCAGATGGAATAATAGAATAAAAATTACATTGGTATACTCTTTCATCTTCTGATGGGCTAACATGTATAATTAGCCAGAAAGTAAAAAGCAGGATATTCTCTTTACCTTCTCAGAATACTAAAGGTTTTCATGAATCTAAAAAACAATGTTCCTTGGCACACAAGCATGAATTATGTACATATAGCTACATTTAAAAACAACAATTTGTAAAGGTTTATGACTTTTATCACCTTTATCTCTTCATCTTCTAATTTTAAATATATGTGAAACAGTACTTTCCCTTTCATGCAGAGCACTTAGATTGATGGAATGGTATTTGTAATTGAATACACAACTGTGAAAACCTTGGAACACATTTTAAGTACTGATGGTGTTTCAACAATTAAGATTATATTTAAAAATTTGTTCCTAGTGAATAAACCTTTGCCAAAGATATTAATAAACAGTATGTGTAATTCCTTTTATGCATTAATTGTAAAATCTCCCCCAAATATTATCAGGTATTAAATGCCTTACAAAGTTTTAAGATGCTCTGGGATTACTAACTGAAACAAAAATACAGGTATAATTTTGCTGTTTCTACACCTATGTAGCCATTGCTTTTCATATGCACTTAACCGAACCTACATATTGAGTAATTTCAACTTATTGGAACAGAATCAATGGAAGCCCCCCTTCCCCCAGTGTTTAACTGTAGCATTTTTCCACAACATGTGTTATGGAGCAATTTGCAGGATGCTAAGACTCTCATGTTCATTTCTCAACTGACAGCGATTTATATAATGTTTCCTGAATGATTCCAAACAATGAAACTCTTGCATATTAATCTAAGAAATGCACCAAATATAGCTTCAGTGCTTTAAAATACAGAGTGCACACTCTGTTTTGCTGCAGAGTCATGTATCTTAATCTGTTAGTCTCCTTGAAAGTGTGTTATTTACCTCCCCACAGAGTTTATGCACATATCCTTAATAAATACACTTTATCAGGCAACATTTATTCTTTTCAGGGAGATCATAAAGTTTTCAAAGCTGAGAGAATTAAAAGTTCAATTCAGTGTAGAACTATTCATTCAGTGCAGATTAACAGCAAACACCTACAAATATTCACAAATATGAGCTCAGTTATAATTCTCCCTATGGAAGTTTGTAAAAAGAGTGGCCTAAACCATAATAATATGTAAGCAAAAAACATTAATTTTGGATACACATAAGTATGTCATCATACTAGCCATCAACAAATGCCACATCATTGTAATTCTCCTTTCATTCATTTTAGGCTTTGCTAATGCTTGTGTTTATTGGAGTGAAGAAAAGGGATGTACTGGAAAAAGACCCACATTTTCTAACTAAAAAATCAATCAAAAGAATTTACTGTCAATATCCAAAGACCTTCAACTCAGAAAACTTATATATCTAACTTTTCAAGTTCAGGGAAAACCTAAAATAATACAGCTATTTTGCTAATCCCTTTGCCAGATATTGGATGTATGTGTGTGTGTTTGTGTGTGTGTAATAGAGAGAGAGAAAGAGAGAGAATCTGTGGTGGGAATTTTGCTTTTTATCATTTTGCATGAATTTGCTCTTGCATTTCAATTTCTCTTTTAACTCTTAACTGTGATTTTGTCTGCCATTTACTTTAATCCGCATTTAACCCCTGAAAAAGTCTGAGAAAAAAACCTCCTGTAATGTATGTCCTAGAACTTAACTAATTTAATAAGGTATTTGTCTTAAGGATTGTTTTTCAAGGTTGAAGAAACAGTCTTTCTTTTGCTCACTTACACAATATGCAATGCTTTGGGTTTAATTAAGTGACACAACAAATTGACCAGGATGACCAGGAAGTGTTTTGATCCAAATTACTGGAATGGAAATTCTACTTTGTTCTCTTAGTAAGTTAGAAGCCAGAATCTTTCACCATTAGATCTGACAACAGGAATTTACTCTATATCCCCTGATACAGCTTGTAAGGAGCAACAGGCCAGGCTGTATGTGACCAGAGGTTATAACACTCTCATTCATTATGCTGCGGTCATGAATCTGCCTGTTAGAGACAAGCTCCATCCATCCATTTAGCTGTCATTCTGACCATGAATGTAATGTTATTATAGTGAGGGCCAAGTCCACTGCTCATGCCAGATATTGTTAGGAATTCAATCCATTCTATGTATGAACACTGACTCCTTCAAATAACAAGATTTTGAGTGAATTACATATTGAGTGGTGAGTTTTCTTGGCATTTAATTATCCAGCTCAAAGAAGCATACTTCCTTAATTGTTCCTGAGGTTATTGTCTAGCATATAAACAAAAGGAATTTTGTGAAGAGATGGTATGATATTTACCACTGTAAAAACATTTCAAGTTATTATAATGTCTCTTTTAGTATTGTTATTTCTTAATGACATATTTTTTCTTACTGATATATTCCTATATGCCAGTAAAAATTGACCATCTTTTAGATGTTATATTGTTAGATAAAATTATAGGGAAATAAATCATAATAAAAGATCTATCTATTTTTACTTTTATGTATTATATTACAATTCTTGCCCACATATTTATATTAAAACATAACTACGAAGATAGCAGCAAACATTGCCTCTTCTTTACTTTAAGTAATTATCGCTAGAGTTTATACAGCTCATCCATTGTATCACATATGTTGAATCAATTTTTTCCTCTCAAAAATTATGTGTTATAAATGAGAAAAGAACTGTATGGTTGTTCTTACTGTTTTTCATATCTTTCTCACATTTAAAAATGGCTGCCTGGTTAGAAGAAAACCATCACCTTTTCTATCTGGACTTTTGGAAAAAAAAAAAAAAACTAGCTTCCTTAGGTAAGAATGTGAGTTCTTTAAGGGTGCTTGGGTGGCTCATTCATTAATACTCTGCCTTCCAGCTTTGTTTGGCTCAGGTTATGATCCCAGGGTCCTGGGATCAAGCCCCCAAATGGGCTCCCTGCTCGATAGGAAGTCTGCTTCTCCCTCTGCCACCTGCAACTAGTGTTCCCTCTCTTGCTCTCTCTCTCTTTCTATCAAATAAATAAATAAATAAAATCTTAAAAAAAAAAAAAGAAAGAATGTGAGTTCCTTATGTCTATTCTTACATTTTATCTTCAGCCCTATTGACAATTCTACAATCTACCCTCTCAATGTGATCTCTTCTCTCTCCCTGAGCCCCACATGTCTTTGCTGGTACCAACTCATCTACTCTGGATGACTTCCTTCTGTATCTCTTGCCATTGATATCTTTACAACTCTCATCTCACTTTTCCCCCGAGGCTTTTCCCTTCTTTCTTTTTAAAAGATATAATTAACATATAATATTGTATTAATTATAGATGTACAGTGAAATTACTGTGTGTGTGTATGTATATAGGCTGTATCTGTATAAATATACATATATAATGAGAACTTTGAAGACCCTACTGTTTTAGCACCTATAGTCACTGTTCAGTACTTACCTCCCCATTACTTATTTATTTTCCAACTGGAAGTTTGTCACTCTTGATTTCATTTACCCATTTCATTTACTTCTAACCTTCTCTTTCTGGAAACCACCAGATTGTACTATGTATCTATGAATTATTATTTTTTTTTAGGTTCTACATATAAGTTAGATCACATAGTATTTGTCTTTCTCTGCCTGGCTTATTTCATATAATATAATGCCCTCAAAATTTACCTGTATTGTTGTAAAAGCCAGGGTTTCCTTTGTTTTTATGCCTGAGTGATATTTCATTATATAAATTATATATATAATATATAAATTGTAGGGGGAAGAGCAAGATGGCAGGGGACAAGGAGACCTAAATTTTGCCTGGTCCCAGGAATTCAGATAGTTTTTAAACCATTCTGAATACCCACAAACTCAAGAGGAGATCAAAGAGAAGAATGACAGCAATTCTATGAATAGAAAAGTGACCATTTTCTGGAAGGCAGAAGGTGCTGAGAAGTGAATCTGAGGCAATATACAGGAAGAAGACCATGGGGGTAGGGAGCCTCCATCACCTGGCTCCTGGCAAGTGAGAGAGAGCACTGGAGCACAAAATCAGAAATTTTAGAAGTCTGCTTTGTGGAAAGACATCACTCCAGTGGATAAATTGGTGGTGGGGGGTGGAATCCTCACTGAGACAGTGTGGTCTCAGGAGCCTCAGGGTCACAGAAATACTGAGGGTGACTGAGGGTGGCAGAGTTCCCAGGTATTGGAGTGGGGAAGCCAGTAGCAAAGGCAGAGCTGAGGAGTGGGCTCTTAACTTGGGGTTACCATAAACCATGGTCCAAGGCAAAGTTGGCTCACTACTCTTGGAACAGGGACCCCACAAGTGGCAGATCTGGGGATATCTCCTTCCTCCACCAGGAGGAATGGCATGTGACTGGACAGCAGGAATCTACTGGATTAGAAGACTCCAAATGTGGCCATGTGCCAGAGATAGAAACACTGTCACAGGCTGGATGAGCAGGGTACAGCCAGGAACCAGGGAGACAGGAGTGCTTGACTGCTTTTCTCTGAGAGCTCACTGAGGAGTGGTGTCACTGAGCTCTTGGGTCCTCTGGGGTTAGAGATTGGGAGGATGACATTTTCATTCTCATCCTCCAAAGCTGCAAGAAAGCGTTCAGGGAATAAGAGGTACAGAGTGCAAACTTGAGCAGATTACTTACTCTGGCTGCTGGCAAGGGTGGTGCAATTCCACCTTGGGGAAAGAAATTTGAGAATCACTGCAAGAGGCCCCTTCCCCAGAAGATCAGCATAACATACAGCCAAGAACAAGTTTATAGATCAATGAGAACAGCAAAACTCCAGTGCTAGGGGAATACAACACATAGACTTCCTGGGTTTTTCCCCATGATTCTTTAGTCTTTCAAAGTTAAATTTTAAAATTTTTCTTTATTTTTTTTCTATCTTTTCAAATTTCTTTTCAGTGTTCCGGAATTTGTTGCTTATGCACCACACCCAGTGCTCCATGCAGTATGTGCCCTCCTTAATACTCACCACCAGGCTCACCCACCCTCCCACCATGCACCCCTCCCCAACCATCAGATTTTTTCAGAGTCCAGTCTCTCATAGTTCATCTCCCCCCCATTTTCCCCCAACTCTCTTCTCCTCTCCATTTCCCCATGTCCTCTGTGTTATTTCTTGTGCTCCACAAATAAGCAAAACCATATGATTATTGATTTTCTTTGCTTGACTTATTTCACTCAGCATAATCTCTTCTTATCCCATCTATGTTGATACAAAAGCTGGGTATTCATCCTTTCTGATGGAGGCATAATACTCCATTGTATATATGGACCACATCTTCCTTATCTATTCATCTGTTGAAGGGCATCTTAGTTCTTTTCTCAGTTTGGTGGCTGTGGCAGTTACTGCTATGAAAATTGGGGTACAGATGGCCCTTCTTTTCATTACATCTGTATCGTTGGGGTAAATCTCCAGCAGTGCAATTGCAGGGTCATAGGGAAGCTCTATTTTTAATTTCTTAAGGAATCTCCACAAGGTTTCCCAAAGTGGCTGCAAACATTGAAAGACACTTCTCCAATGAAGACATACAAATGGCTAACAGACACATGAAAAAATGTTCATCATCACTAGGATTCAAATCAAAACCACACTGAGATACCACCTTACACCAAATAGAATGGCCAAAATTAACAAGAGAGTAAACAACGTGTGTTAGAGAGGATGTGGAGAAAGGGGAAGCCTCTTGCAGTGTTGTTGGGAATGCAAGTTGGTGCAGCCACTTTGGAAAACAATGTGGAAATTATTTTTCTATTTTTTGAATTCTTCCTCTTTCCTAACATATTTTAACTATTTTATCTTAACAAGACCTTTTAAAAATATTTTTTTAATTTTCATTTTTATGGTCATATTCTATCCTCTCATTATATTTAACCTTATATTTTGTATACATAAGTTTTTCTTTCTTTAAAATTTTGGGATAAGGTTTCTTCTAAGAGACCAAAATACACCCTAAATCTAGCATATGGCTTTGTTCTAGACTCCAACCTAATCACATTCTCTCATATTTTTGCTTCTTTGTCAACCAACTTCTTATCTTTTCAATTCCCCTTTTTAAAGTCTTTTTAAAAATTTTCATCTCTACAGTTATTGTAATGTTCCTTCATCATCTTTACATATATATATGTATATGTATACATGTATATACATATTTTTCTTTAATTTTTTAAAATTTCTTTAAAGTTTAAAAATTTTCTTCTAACAGATCATAATACACTTAAAACCAAGTGTATGGCTCTGTTATATGTATTCTATTTACCAGTTTAATTATATTTATATAAATACAAATATAGATATAGATGATAGATAGATAGATAGATAGATAGATAGATTTTATTTTCATTTATTCTCCCCCTGGTTTCAGTCTCTTCTGATTTGGTGAGTGCATATTTTTCTGGGGTTGTGGCTGCCCTTTTAGCACTTAGCATTTTGTTCCATCATTCATCTATTATTCTCTGGATAAATATCAACTGCAAGGGACCTTTCAATATGGACATTAGTAAGATATCAGAACTAGAGTTTTGAATGATGATTACAAGGATGCTGGCTGGGCTTGAAAAAAACAAAGATGATACTAGAGAATTCCTTTCTGGAGAAATAAAAGAGCTAAAATCTAACCAATCTGGAAAAAAAAAGTTAAAAGTGAGGTGCAATAAAAAATAGAGACTCTTGCCAGGATAAATGGGACAGAAGAGAGAATTAATTATATAGACCAAATGATGGAAAATAAAGAAGCTGAGGGAGATAAACAACTATTGGATCACGAGGGGAGAATTAGAGAGATCAGTGATACCATAAGACAAAACAATATTAGAATAATTGGGATCCCAGAAGAAGAAAGAGAGAGGGGAGCAGAAGGTATATTGGAGCAAATTATAGCAGAGAAATTCCCTAATATGGGGAAGGAAACAAGCATCAAAATCCAGAAGGCACAGAGATCGACCCTTAAAATAAATAAAAATAGGTCAGCAACGGGGCACCTGGGTGGCTCAGTGGGTTAAGCCGCTTCCTTCAGCTCAGGTCATGATCTCAGTGTCCTGGGATCGAGTCCCGCATCAGGCTCTCTGCTCGGCAGGGATCCTGCTTCCCTCTCTCTCTCTCTCTCTGCCTGCCTCTCCATCTACTTGTGATTTCTCTCTGTCAAATAAATAATAAAAAAAAAAAATAGGTCAACAACCCATCATCTAATAGTAAGACTTACAAGTCTCAGAGACAAAGAGACAATCCTGAAATCAGCTCAGGTTAAAGGGTCTGTAACCTACAATGGTAGAAATGCTAGATTGGCAGAAGACCTATCCACACAGACCTGGCAGGCCTGAAAGAACTGGCATTATATATTCGAGCACTAAATGAGAAAAATAGGCAGCCAAGAATACTATATCCAGCTAGGCTCTCACTGAAAATAGAAGGAGAAATAAAAATCTTCCAGGACAAACAAAAACTAAAATAATTTGCAAACATCAACCCAGCCCTGCAGGAAATATTGAAAGGGGTGCTCTAAGCAAAGAGAAAACCTAAAAGTAACAGACCAGAAAGGATCAGAAACAACAGACAGTAACAGTCATCTTACAGACAACACAATGGCATAAATTCATATTTTTCAACAGTTACCTTGAACGTAAATGGGCTAAATGTCCCAATCAAAAGACATGGGGTATCAGAATGGATTTAAAAAATGAGACCCATTGATATGCTGTCTGCAAGACACTCATTTAAGACCCAAAGATACCTCCAGATTTAAAGTGAGGGGTTAGAAAACCATTTACCCTGATAATGGACATCAAAAGAAGCTGGGGAAGCAGTCCTTATATCAGATAAATCAGATTTTAAGCCAAAGAGTACAATAAGAGATGAGGAAGGACACTATATAATACTTAAAGGGTTTGTACAAGAAGATCTAACAATTTTAAATATATATTTCTCTAACATGGGAGCATTCAATTATATAAACAGATTAAAAAGAAAATCAAAGGAACACATTGACAATAATACAATAATAGTAGGGGACTTTAATACCTACCTCACTGAAATGGACAGATCATCAAAAGAACAATGAAATAAAGTCTTTAAATGACACATGGGACCAGAATGACATCATAGATACATTCAGAACATTCCATCCCAAAGCAACATAATACACATTCTTCTTGAGTGCATATGGAGCATTCTCCAGAATAGATCACATCCTGGGTCACAAATCAAGTCTCAGCAAGTACCAAAAGATTGGGATCATTCCCTGAATGTCTTCAGACCATAGTGTTTTGAAACTAGAACTCAATTGCAAGAGGAAAGTTGGAAAGAACTCAAATACATAGTAGCTAAAGAGCATCCTACTAAAGAATGAATGGGTCAACAAGGAAATTGAGGAAGAATTTAAAAAATTCATGGAAAAAATTCATAGAAACAAATGAAAATGAAAACACAAATGTTCAAAATCCTTAGTATATAGCAAAGGTGGTCCTGAGATAAAAGAGCAATAAAAGCCTGTCTCAAGAAACAAGAAAGGTCTCAAAAGGAGAACCTAATCCTACACCTAAAGGAGCTGGAGAAACAACAGCAAAGAAGGCCTAAATGCTACAGAAGAGAAATCCTAAAGATGAGAGCAGAAATCAATGAAATAGAAACAAAAATAACAATAGAACAAATAAAAGAAACTAGGAGCTGGTCCCTTGAAAGAATTAATAAGATTGATAAACCCCTGGCCAGAGTTATCAAAAAGAAGAGAGAAAGGACCCAAACTAATAAAATCATAAATGAAAGAGGAGAGATCATAACCAACACCAAAGAAATACAAACAATTATAAGAATACATTACGACCAATTATATGCCAGCAAATTTGACAATCTGGAAGAAATGGGTGCATTCCTAGAGACATATAAACTACCAAAACTGAATCAGTAAGAAATAAAAAAATCTGAACAGACCATAACCAGTAATGAGATTGAAGCAGTCATCAAAAATCTCCCAAAAAACAAGAACGCAGTGCCAAAAACTTCCCAGGGGAATTCCACCAAACATTTATTCTCCTGACACTGCTCCAAAAAGTAGAAATGGAAGGAAAACTTCCAAACTCATTTTAAAGGCCAACATTACTTTGATCCCCAAACCAGAAAAAGACACCATCAAAAAGGAGAAATTACAGAACAATATCCCTGATAAACATGGATGTAAAAATTCTCACCAAAATATTAGCCAATAGGATCCAATAATGCATTAAAGAATTATTCACCAACACCAAGCAGAATTTATTCCTGAGCTACAAGATTTGGTTCAACATCTGCAAATCAATCAATGTCATACAATACATTAATAAAAGAAAGAACAAGAACAATATGATACCCTCAATAGATTCTGAAAAAAACATTTAACAAGGTGTAGCATGCTTTCTTGATCAAAACTATTCACAGTGCTGGGATAGAGGGTACATACCTCAATATCATAAAGCCATATATGAAAAATGCACTGCAAATAGCATCCTCAATGAGGGAAAATGGAGAACTTTCCTCAGCTCAGGAACATACAGGTCAGGAACACACAGGGCTGTCCACTGTCACCACTGCTATTCAACATAGTAATAGAAGTCTTAGCTTCAGTAATCAGACATCAAAAATAAATAAAAGTCGTCTGAATTGGCAAAGAAGTCAAACTCTCATTCTTTGCAGATAATACAAATCCTTAGTAGAAAACCCAAAGACTCCAATCCAAAACTGCTAAAACTCATACAGGAATTCAATAAACTCTAAGGATAGAAAATCAATGCACATAAATCAGTTGAACTTCTTTTTTTTCCCCATTATATTAAAAATATATATTACTTTTTAGTGTTGCAACATTCATTGTTTATTCACCACACCCAGTGCTCTGCAATATATGCCCTCCAAAATACCCATCACCAGGCTCACCCAACCCCCCACCTCCCTCACCCTCAAAACCCCTCAGTTAGTTCCACAGAGTCCACAGTTTCCTATGCTTCATCTCCTCCTCTGATTTCCCCCAACTCCCTTCTCCTTTCCATCTCCCAATGTCCTCTATGTTATTCCTAATGCTCCAAAGTAAGTGAAACCATATGATAATTAACTCTCTCTGCTTGACTTATTTCACTCAGCATTATCTCCTCCAGTCCCTTCCATGTTGATACAAAAGTTGGGTATTCATCCTTTCTGATGGAGACATAATACTCCATTGTATATATGGACCACATCTTCTTTATCCATTCATCCATTGAAGGGCATCTTGGCTCTTTCCACAGTTTGGCAACTGTGGCCATTGCCACTATGAACATTGGGATACAGATGGCCCCTCTTTTCACTACATCTGTATCTTTGGGGTAAATACCCAGTATTGCAATTTTAGGGTCATAGAGAAACTCTATTTTTAATTTCTTAAGGAATCGTCACACTGTTTTCCAAAGAGGCTGCACCGACTTGCATTCTCAACAACAGTATAAGAGGGTTCCCCTTACTCCACAACTTCTCCAACATGTGTTGTTTACTGTCTTGTTAATTTTGGCCATTCTAACTGGTGTAAGGTGTTATCTCAGTGTGGTTTTCATTTGAATCTCCCTGATGGCTAATGATGATGAACATTTTTTCATGTGTCTATTAGTCAATTGTATGTCTTCTTTGGTGAAGTGTCCGTTCATGTCTTCTGACCATTTGTTGACATGATTATCTGTTTTGTGAGAGTTGAGTTTGAGGAGTTCTTTATAGATCTTGGATATTAGCCCTTTGTCTGTAGTGTCATTTGTGAATATCTGCTCCCATTCCGTGGGGTGACTCATTGTTTTGTTGACTGTTTCCTTTGCTGTGCAGAAACTTTGGATCTTGATGAAGTCCCAAAAATTCATTTTCACTTTTGCTTCCTTCGCCTTTGGAGACAGGTCTTGAAAGAAGATGTTGTGGCCAGTGTCAAAGAGGTTACCGTTTATGTTCTCCTCTATGATTTTGATAGATACCTGCCTCACCTTCAGGTCTTTTATGTATTTTGAGTTTATCTTTGTGTATGGTGTAAGAGAATGGTCGAGTTTCATTCTTCTATACATAGCTGTCCAATTTTCACAGCATGGTTTATTGAAGAGACAGTGTTTATCACTGTATATTTTTTTCCTGTTTTTTCAAAGATTGACCATAGACTTGAGGGTCCATATCTGGGCTCTACTCTGTTCCACTGGTCTATGTGTTCACTTTTGTGCCAGGGGGAGGCTCAGCTGATTTTGTAGAGGGTGATTCTGTGTGTTCTGGACCACCCAGAGGGGAACAGACTGAGGCTTCTCTCTGAGATGGAGGTCTGAGAGCAGTTTGCTTTCTACTCAACCTCTGAATATTTCCCAAAACCCATCAAAGGAAAAGAAAAAATCCAGAGAACAAAAGCCTGAAAAACTGGTTTCAACAGAGTCCCCCCTCCTTGATAGGGAGCAGGAGGACTCAACCCAAGCAAGACTAACAGAAAAAACACACAGCAGGACCCTTCCCCAGAAAGCCAGCTGAAAAAAAAATGAGAGAATAATCACTACAGGGTCCCCATAAAACTGTAAAACCACACTATCAGGGGAAAAGAAGATATTAAGCTCTCAGTATTACCTAAAACCTGTATATTTCATAGATACAATTTTTATTTTTGATTTGTTCTCACTATTATCATTTTTAAATTTTTTAAAATTTATTTACCATTACAAGGAGAGTTTCAATACAACAAATTTCATAAAGACATTTTAACTTGAACATTTTTCCTACATCCCACATATATCTGTGTTTTCATTTTGTTTTTCTATTTTTTTAAATATATATATATATATATAGATAGATATAGATATAGATATAAGCTTCAAGTTAATCCTTTCCCTAATCAATAATACCCCTATATATAAACCAGTTTTAATCTCCCTTTATCCCTGAAAGGTTGAGTTCTTCAAGAAATATACCAAGATACACCCGGGAAGAATCAAAATAACCTTCCTTGCCCACATTGAGGATTTATAACCACTTTCCTATCTTTTTCTTCTGTCAGTGTTTCTGTGTATTTGTTTTTTTTTCTGATATTATATAAATGTTAACCTTGGGCTTCATATTGACTCGGTTATTTTTTTTTTCTTGTCAGTTACTTTTCTTGGTCTTTTTTTTTGGGTGTTTCATTTTCATAAATATACCTTATAAATATTATCTTTGGAGCCTAGTCTGGCTGGGTCTTCTCTCTCTTTCTCTCTCCCTCTTTTTTTTCTGTCTCTCTCTTTTTTTTTCCTTTTTTTTGGTGATAGCTCCTTATTGCTCAGATGCATTCCAGGGTGCACCTGGCCTGGATCACAGTTGATATATTCAGCTACACATCCCCTCAAACACCTCTCACCAAAATGACCAGGAGGAGGAATGCCCACAACAGGAAAAAGCCAGAGACTGTGCCCTCTCCATCAGAGCTATTGGATATGGACATAAACAATATGTCAGAAAGGAAATTCAGGGTAACAATTATCCAGGCAATGGCTAGGTTGGAGGCAATCACTAACAACAACACGGAATCTATTAGGGCAGAAGTGAAAGTCTGCCTAACAGGAAGAAGTTAAAAATGCTATCAATGAGATCCAATCTAATCTAAACTCTCTAACAACTAGGGTAACTGAGGCAGAAGATAGAATTTGTGATCTAGAGGACAAACTGATAGAGGAAAAGGATCAAATGGGGTTGGAACAAACAGCTTAAAAGTCATGAAAGCAGAATTAGGGAAATTAATGATGCCATGAAATGTTCCAATGTCAGAATTATTGGGATCCCTGAGGGGGAGGAGAAAGGAAGAAGACTATAAGATATAACTGAACAAATTCTCCATGAAAATTTTTCCAATCTGGGGAATGGAACCAGCGTTCATGACCTAGAGGCAGAAAGTTCTCCACCCCCATGATCATAGAATCTAGAAAGACCTCATGAAATTTCATTGTGAAATTTATGGATCATAATTTTATTTTTTAAAAGATTTTATTTATTTATTTGACAGACAGAGATTACAAGCAGGCAGAGAGGCAGGCAGATAGAGAGGAAGGGAAGCAGGCTCCCAGCTGAGAAGACAGCCTGATGTAGGGCTCTATCCCAGGACCCTGGGATCATGACCTGAGCCGAAGGCAGAGGCCTTAACCCACTGAACCTCCCAGGGGCCCCAATAGAGCATAATTTTAGACAGGAGCTCTTGAGGGCAGCTAAGGGGAAGAGATTCCTTACATACAGAGGACAGTCCATCATAATAACTTCATATCTGTCCACAGAAACCTGGCAAGAAAGAAAGAGCTGGCAAGACATATTCATGTCACTAAAAGAGAAGAAAATGCAGCCAAGATACTTTATCCAGCAAAGATGACATTCAAAATGGATGGAGAGATAAAGATCTTCCAAGACCGGCAAGGTTTAAAAGAGTATATGGCCACCCAGATGGCACTACAAGAAATATTAAGGTGGGTTCTATAAAAGAAGGAAGAACCCAAGAGTGTCATAGGACAGAAATTTACAGAGACAATCTATAGTTGTATTTCTATACACCAACAGCAAGTCAGAAGAAAGAGAAATTAAGGAGTTGATCCCATTTACAATTGCCCCTAAAACCATAAGATACCTAGGAATAAACCTAACCAAAGAGGCAAAGAACCTGTACTCAAAAAACTATAGAGTACTCATGAAAGAAACTGCAGAAGACACAAAGCAATGGAAAATAGCTTCCTGCTCATGGATTGGAAGACCAAATATTGTGAAAATGTTTATGCTACCTAAAGCAATCTACACATTTATTGCAATCTTTATTAAAATATCATCACTTTTTTCAAGGAAATGGAACCAATAATCCTAACATTTATGTGGAACAAGAAAAGACCCTGAATAGCCAGGGGAATGTTGAAAAAGAAAATCAAAGCTGGCAACATCACAATTCCAGACCTCAAGCTCTGTTACAAAGCTGTAATTATCAAGACAATATGGTACTGGCACAAAATCAGACACATAGGTCAATGGAACAGAATAGAAAGCCTAAAAGTGGACCCTGAACTCTATGGTCAACTAATCTTTGACAAAGTGGGAAAGAATGTCCAATGGAAAAAAGTCAGGCTTTTCAACAAATGGTGATGGGAAAATTGGACAGTCACATGTAGAAGAATGAAGCTGGACCATTTCTTTACACCATACACTAAAATAGACTCAAAATGGGTGAAAGACCTCAATGTGAGACAGGAATCTAACAAATTCCTTGAGGAAAACACAGGCAGTAACCTCTTCGACCTCAGCTGCAGCAATTTCTTTCTAGAAACATTGCCAAAGGCAAGGGAAGCAAGGGCAAAAATGAACTGTTGGGACTTCATCAAGATCAAGAGCTTTTGCATAGCAAAGGGAACAGTCAACGAAAGCAAAAGATGACTGACAGAATGGAAGAAGATATTCGCTAATGACATATCAGATAAAGGTATAGTATCCAAAATATTATAGATTAGTTCTTTATCTTTTAAATAAAGAAAAATCCAAATCTAAAATCTAAAAATCTAAAATCTTTTAGATTAATTCTTTATAAGAATTAATCAAACTCAACACCTAAAGAACAAATAATCCAACCAAGAAATGGCCAGAAGTCAGGAACAGAGATTTCTGCAGATGCTAACAAACACATGAAAAAGTGCTCAACATTACTCGCCATCAAAGAAATACAAACAAAACTAGAGTGAAATAACACCTCACACCAGTCAGAATGGCTAAAATTAACAAGTCAGGAAATGACAGGTGTTGGCAAGGATGCAGAGAAAGGCGAACCCTCCTATACTGTTGTTGGAATTGCAAGCTGATGCAGCCACTTGGAAAACGGTATAAAGGTTCCTCAAGTAGTTGAAAATAGAGCTAACCTATGACCCAGTGATGGCACTATTGGGTATTTATCCTAAAGATAAAAATGTAGTGATCCAAAGGGGCATATGCTCCTGAATATTTATAGTAGCAATGTCTACAATAGCCAAACAAAGGAAAGAACCTAGATGTCTATCAATGGATGAATGGATAAAGAAGACATGGGGTGCCAGGGTGGCTCAGGTCATGATCCCAGGGTCCTGGGATCAAGCCCCGCATTGGGCTACTTTCTCAGCGGGGAGCCTGCTTCCCCCCTCTTTCTCTGCCTGCCTCTCTGCCTACTTATGATCTCTCTCTCTCTCTCTCTCTCTCTCTGTCAAATAAATAAATAAAGTCTTTAAAAAAAAAGATATGGGGGGGATAAGATGGCAGGGAAGTAGGAGGAGGCGCCTTTTAACCTGTACCCTAAAGTGAGCTGATTATCTACCAAAGAACTCCGATCACCCATGAAATCAACCTGAGATCAGAATTATACACGTCTGCATCTCTACAGGGGCAGAAGACACCAGTGGGCAGATAAAGCGGAGTGGGAATGGCAAACTGATATCTGAATATAAACAAAAGGGGGAGGGAGACACCAGAGGCAACTGGTTGGAAAGTAATACCTCTAAAATGAGTGAGAGTGCTCTGCATCTGGGGACAAGCATTAACTTGGAGACTGGTTGAAAGCACTCCAAAAGAGCAAAGGATCGTGGGGGGGACATTGTGGAAATTGGAGCAGCTAGGGACAGGGGCTTAAGTCCCCGGTCCCAGGACAGCCTCCCCTGGTGCTGAGCCAGAGAGAGTGCAGCAGAGAAACCAGGTCTTGGTCCCTAAGCCACCAGCACGCCCACAACACGTGGGGTCTGGCTCCTGTGAGGGGCTGGGAGCCTTGCCAGACATCAGGAATGTGCAAGCCTTGCTATAGAGCCTGAGATGCGTGTGCCCCTCAACCTCCCCTGAGAGAGGTACACAAAGGCCCAGCTGGCATTTTTTGACCCGCGCCATTGTTTCAGAGCCTAAGACGCGCGCCCCAAACTCTCACCCCTGAGAGAGGTGCGCGAAGGCCCAGCCTGGTGCTTTCGGACCTGCGCCCCATTCTCAGAGCTTGAAACGCGTGTGCGACCCACAGCCTCCTCTGAAAGAGGTGCGTGCAAGCCAGGTGCTCTTAGACCCAGAAAGACCAGGCACTCCCAGCCCCGGCCAGTGGGAAAATCTCAGTGAGCAATCGCTGCTTAGAACTTCTCTGGCAGTCTGGAGCTGCCCAGACAGCTGCTGCTGCCTTGGTTTTGGGTACAAGCCAAAGATCCTGTGTCCCCAGGGACCGCGACTTGGAACCTGCTCTGCCAGTGGCCAAGGAGGATCTTATTTGGGCTATGCAGCCAGACTGAGACTTCTCTCTGAGAGGGAGGTCAGGGTGCAGTTTGTTTTCCTCTAAAACTACAAAAACCATCAAAAGCGGTCAAGGTGAGAGAAAAAAAAAAAAGTGACCAAACATAAAAACCGCCAGAGAACAAAAGCCTGAAAAAAACCAGTTTCCTCAGAGCCCAACTCCTTGAGGGGGCAGGAGGACTTAACTCAGGGAACATCATTGACTGAAAACACAAGTGGCAGGCCCCTTCCCCAGAAAACCAACCAAGAAAGGGGGAAAAAAAAAAGACTACAAGAGAACAACCACCACTACTTCATAGGACAACTTTAATTTATAACTCGTTCCCACTATTCTGGTTCATTTTTTTTATATACATAATTTTTTAACCTATTTACCATCACAGTGAGCTGAATTCCATAATAACCTTCTAACCTGAACTTTTTGATACATACACCTGTGTTTTATTTTGTATTTCTAATTTTTGAATTTTTTTATAAACATATATTTTTAAGTCGAGCAGAAAAAGACAACTATCATATAATTTTTGAATTTTTTTAAAATTTTAGTTTAGTTTAGTCTAGTTTGTTCCTTTTAATTTTTATTTTCTAATATTCATATAGAGTTAAACTTCAAAGTAATCCCCTTTCCCCTATCAGTGCTAAGCCTATTGGTAAATCAATTTATAATCCCCCTTTATCTTAGGAAAGTTGAGTCATTTAAAAGATATCAAGATACATCCAGGAAGAATCAAAACAACCTTCGTCGCCCACACTGAGAATTTATAACCACTCTCCCAATTTTTTCTTCCACCAGTGTTTCTGTGTTTTTGTTTCTCCTGATAGTATATAAATATTATACTTGGAGTTCTTTTTGACGAGGTTCTTCCTTTATTTGCATTTTTTTTTCGTTTGTCATATACTTTTATAAGTCTTTGTGTTTGTCCATTTAGTTTGTATACTTTCTAAATCTAACCTTGGGGCCCATTTGGGCTGAACCTTCTCTTTCATCTTCCCTTTCTTTCCTCTCTCTCTCTCTCTTTTTTTTTCTTTTTCTTTTCTTTTGTCTCTCATATGGGTGGGGACTCGTGATTGCTCGGAAGTGTTCCAGGGTGCACCTTGACTGCACTATGGTTGATACATCCAGCTACAATTGTTCAGTCATCTCTCACCAAAAAAAATTGGAGGAGGAAAGCCCAACAGAAGAAAAATAAAGAGGATGGGCCTTCTGCAACAGAGATAATGACTATCAACATAGACAATATGTCAGAAAGAGAATTCAGGCTAACAATTATCCAGGCAATAGGTTGGAGAAAGCCATGGATGACCAAATGGAATTGATTAGGGCTGAACTGAAAGCAAACAGGATATTCACAATGTTAGGACTGAGATGAAAGCTACCAGGGATGAACTTCACAATGCTCTCAATGAGTTCCAATCTAATCTAAATTCTCTCAAAGCTAGGGTAACTGAGACAGAATATAGAATTAGCGATCTGGAGGACAAACAGATAGAGAGAAAGGATCAGGAGGAAGCCTGGGACAAACAGCTTAGAAACCATGAAAACAGAATAAGGGAAATAAATGATGCCATGAAATGTTCCAAGGTCAGAATCATTGGAATCCCTGAGAGGAGGAGAAAGAAAGAAGACTAGAAGATATAGTGAAACAAGTTCTTCATGAAAATTTTCCCAATCTCACGAATGGATCCAGCGTACATGTACTAGAGGCCGAAAGGTCTCCACCAAAGATTATAGATTCCAAAAAAACACCAAGGCACCTGATAGTCAAATTGAGGAATCATAATTGTAGCTATAATTTCTTGAAAGCTGCTAGGACAAAGAAGCTCCTTACTTACAGAGGAAAGCCCATCAGAATAACGTCAGACCTGTCCACAGAGACCCGGCAAGCGAGAAAGGGCTGGCAAGACATATTCAGGGAATTAAATGAGAAGAACATGCAGCCAAGAATACTTTATCCAGCAAGACTGGCATTCAAAATGGATGGAGAGATAAAGAGTTTCCAAGACCAGCAAGGCTTAAAAGACTATGCAACCACCAAGCCGACACTGCAGGAAATATTAAGGGTGGTTCTATAAAAGATGAAAAATCCCAAGAATAGCAGTGACCAGAAATATAGAGACAATCTACAGAAAGAAAGACATCAAAGGTAACTCGATGTCAATAAAAACGTATCTATCAATAATCACCCTCAATGTGAATGGCCTAAATGTGCCCATAAAATGGAACAGGGTTGCAGATTGGATAAAACGACAAGACCCATCCATATGTTGTCTACAAGAGACCCATTTTGAATCTAAAGATACACCCAGACTGAAAGTGAAGGGATGGAGAAGCATCTTTCATGCCAAAAGGCCTCAAAAGAAGGCTGGGGTAGCAATTTTCATATCAGATAAATTAGAAGTTAAACTAAAGACTGTAGTCAGAGATACAGAAGGACACTATATCATTCTTAAAGGGAATATACACCATGATGATCTAACAATTGTAAATATCTATGCCCCCAATATGGGAGCAGCCAATTACATAACAAAACTGTTAATCAAGAAAAAGAATCATATTGATATGAATACATTGATAGTAGGAGATCTTAACATGCCTCTCTCAGAAATAGACAGATCATCGAAGCAGAAAATCAATAAAGAAACAAGAGCATTGAATGACACACCGGACCAGAAGGACCTCATAGATATATACAGAATATTCCACCCTCAAACAAGGGAATATTCATTCTTCTCAAGTGCACATGGAAACTTCTCAAGAATAGACCACATACTGGGTCAAAAGCAGGACTCAACCGATACCAAAAGACGGAGAATATTCCCTGAATATTCTCAGATCACAATGCTTTGAAACTGGAGCTCAATCACAAGGAAAAGTTCTGAAGGAACTCAAACACCTGGAAGCTAAAGACCACCTTGCTTAAGAATGCTTGGATCAACCATGAGATCAAAGAAGAACTGAAACAATTCACGGAAACCAATGAGAATGAAGACACTTTGGTCCAAAACCTATGGAATACAACAAAGGTGGTCCTAAGGGGGAAATACATAGCCATCCAAGCCTCCCTCAAAAAAATTGAAAAATCCAGAACACACCAGCTGTCTCTATACCTTAAAGAACTGGAGAATCAACAACAAATCAAACCAACTCCACATATAAGAAGGGAAATCATCAAGATTAGAGCTGAGATCAATGAGGTAGAAACCAGAGATATAGTAGAACATATCAATGGAACTAGAAGCTGGTTTTTTGAAAGAATCAATAAGATCAATAAACCATTGGCCAAACTAATCCAAAAGAAAAGAGAGAAAGCCCAAATTCATAAAATTATGAATGAAAAGGGAGAGATCACAACTAACACCAAGGGAGTAGAAACAATCATCAGAAGTTATTATCTACAGTTAAATGCCAATAAGTTTAGCAACCTAGATGAAATGGATGCATTCCTGGGGAAGAAATTGACAATCTGAATAGACCGATATCTAGTAACAAGATGGAAGCAGTGACCAAAAACCTCCCAAAAAACAAGAGCCCAGGACCTGACGAGTTCCCTGGGGAATTCTATCGAACTTTCAAAGAAGAAATAACACCTATTCTGCTGAAGGTGATTCAAAAAATTGAAGTATAAGGAAAACTTCCAGACTCTTTCTATGAAGCCAGCATTACCCTGATCCCCAAACTAGGCAAAGACCCTACCAAAAAGGACAATTTCAGACCAATATCACTGATGAATATGGATGCTAAGATTCTCCACAAGATCCTAGCCAACAGGATCCAACAGCACATTAAAAAGATTATCCACCATGACCAGATGGGATTCATCCCTGGGCTACAAGGATTGTTCAACATTTGCAAATCAATCAATGTGATAGAAAAAATTAATAAGTGAAGAGAGAAGAACAGCATGGCCTTCTCAATCGATGCAGAAAAAGCATCTGACAAAATCCAGCATCCGTTCCTGATTAAAACATTTCAAAGTATAGTGATAGAGGGAACATTCCTGAACTTCATCAAATCTCTCTATGGAAGACCCAGAGCAATTATCATCCAAAACGGGAAAAAGCTTGCAGCCCTCCTGTTGAGATCAGAAACACGACAAGGATGCCCACTCTCACCACTCTTGTTCAACATAGTATTAGAAATCCTAGCAACAGCAATCAGACAACAAAGAGAAATAAAAGATATCCAAATTGGCAATGAAGAAGTCAAACTCTCTCTCTTTGCAGATACATGATTCTTTATATGGAAAACCCAAAACTCCACCCCCAAACTACTAGAACTCATACAACAATTCAGCAACGTGGCAGGATACAAAGTCAATGTGTAGAAATCAGTGGCTTTTTTATACACTAACAATGAAAATACAAAAAGGAAAATTAGAGAATCGATTCCATTTACTCTAGCACGAAGAACCATAAGATACCTGGGAATAAACCTAACCAACGAGGTAAAAGATCTGTACTTGAGGAACTACAGAACACTCATGAAAGAAATTGAAGACACAAAAAGATGGAAGACCATTCCATGCTCTTGGATCGGAAGAATAAACATTGTTAAAATGTCTATACTGCATAGAGCAATCTATACTTTTAACACTATTCCGATCAAAATTCCACCGGTATTCTTCAAAGATCTGGAGCAAATAATCCAAAAATTTATATGAAATCAGAAGATACCTCGAATCGCTAAGAAATACTGAAAAACAAAAATAAAACTGGAGGCATCACACTACCTGATTTCAAGCTTTACTACAAAGCTGTGATCACCAAGACAGCATGGTACTGGCATAAAAACAGACACATAGACCAGTGGAACAGAGTAGAGAGCCCAGATATGGACCCTCAACTCTATGGTTAAATAATCTTCGACAAAGCAGGAAAAAATATACAATGGAGAATTGTATATTGAATTGGCAGGTGGGTGGGAGGTTGGGGTACCAGTTGGTGGGTATTATAGAGGGCATGGATTGCATGGAGCACTGGATGTGGTGTAAAAATAATGAATGCTGTTATGCCGGAAAAAAAAAAAAAAAAGGAATGAGAGTGTGCTCCTAGATTCATAATATCCAGAAACATTTGCATTCTAACTGATATTAAGAGAGGATTTTACAGAACACATGATGGCTTCTCTATGAGTTTAGAATGCTTTATCATTTATGTGACAGTAAAATATTTTATGATCCCCCCCAAACAAATAATCCAGTTAAGAAATGGGCAGAAGACATTAACAGACATTTTTCCAAAGAAGACATATAGAAGGTTAACAGTTATATGAAAAGATACTGAACATAGCTCATCATCAGTGAAATCCAAATAGAACTACAGTGAAATATCACTTCATACCTGTCAGAATGGCTACAATTAATGACATGGAAACAACAGATGTATTTACAAATGTGAAGAAAGCTGATCCTTCTTACACTGTTCCTGGGAATAAAAACTCGTGCAGGCTCTCAGGAAAACAATACAGAGATTCCTTTAAAAAAAGTTAAAAATAGAACTCCCCTATGACCCAGCAATTACACAACTAGGTATTTATGCAAAGGATAAAAAAAAAAATTTGATTTGAAAGAATACGTGCACACTGACGTTTATAGCAGCATTATCAACAATAGCCAAACTATGGAAAGAACTGAAATGTCTCTCAGCTGATGAATGAATGGATAAAGGAGATGTGATACACACACACATGCACACACATGCACAATGGAATATTATTCAACAATCAAAAGAATAAAATATTGTCATTTGTAATAACATGGATGGACTAGAGTGTAGGCTAAGTGAAATAAGTCCATCAGAGAAAGACAAATACCATACTATTTCACTCATATTTGGAATTTATATACATAGACAAGTGGGGGCAGAGAGAGGGGGACAAACCATAAGAGACTCAAACTGAGGATTAATGGAAGGGAAATCTAGTGGCGCGGTGGGCTAAACAGGAATGATGGGTATTAAGGACAGCACTTGTGATGAGTACTGGGTGTTGTATACAAGTGATGAATCACTAAGTTCTACTCCTGTAACCAATATTACACTATCTCTTAAATAACTCAAATTAAATAAAATCTTGAAACAAAAACAAAAACAAAATTCTTATCCAATCAGGTTTAAAGTGCTATTAATAAAATCCTTTATAAACTCAATCTGGGATGACTCCTTTATAAACTCAATCTGGGATGAGCTACACTAATTTTTTAGAACTGAAGCAACTTCTGTTTTTAGTTTCCAAATGAAAAGATATTCCACATCATTTGTTATTAATAAATTATAATTAAAACAAGAGTGATAAGACACTACATACATATTAAAATGGCAACGAACCAAAACCAAAACCAAAAACTTGACGATGCCATTTCTGGGGAGGATATGAAGCAATAGGAACTCTAATTCATTGCTGATGGGAATGCACAATGATACAACTGCTATGGAAGACAGTTTAACAGTTTCTTACAATGTTAAGCAAAACCTTGCCACATAATTCAGCAATCACATTTATAAGTAATTAATAACTGGTTTGAAACCCTATATCCACACAATAACATACACACAAATGTTTATTGAAGCTTTGCTAATAACTGTCCAAATCTAAAAGCAACCAAGGTATCCTTCAATGGGTAAATGGGTAAATAAATTGTGGTATATTCATACAATGGATGGAGTAAAGATATGAGAAAATAAATGTTTTACAAATATCAGAAATAATTCCACATGAAGGCAGCATGGAAGTATTGTGCTGAAATAAGTAAATTTGGAAATTAGTGCATTTTGTAAGTCTATTAAGTCTATGGGCACAAGGGATTGTTCATACAGTCTAGTTATTGAAGCTCTATTGAGTTATATTTTTCATATGGTCTAGTTATTGTTATGAATTAACAATTTTGAAACTATTGCATACATATCTGGAATTTAACAAGTAAGTTAATGGATGGTGGTTGGTGAGAAGATTATTTGGATTTCTCATTCTTGTAGTGGGAGATTATTGATAAGGAACAAGAAGAGACTAAAATGATCTCTGAGTAATGTTAGAGTGCAGACATTAGTATGAACTCATAGTTAGCTTAATGTAAATATAAATTAATTACAAATAAATATTTTTAAGATATGTGTATATATTCAGGTTGATTCAGGTTGATATCAGGTTGATAAATCCTTGCTATGTCAATGGAGAAGGCCTAGAATAATTAATACCCAATAGTGACAAGTACACTTAGCATCTAGATTTTGAATTTTAATATCATTCTCTGAAAAAGGAACCAGGTCTCTGGAGAAATAATTTATTCTGGGACTAAACAGGTATGCAAAAGATTAGTGTGCATGATTTTGTAATGTTAGAAAAAGAAAAGTGCTCAAAAGAAAAACAAAAATGAACATACACAATGGTGATGATATATCAAACACAGGATCTAACTACAAGATCTTTCAAATGCCAAATCTGGAAAAAAAGTGATATTGGATTATAACCCAAAATACAAATCTATAATCTCTCTGAGTACTTATTGATGAATAATTGAATAAATTTAAAAGTACAAGAGAATAGACAAATGTCTAGTGTAAAAGATGTCTAAGTACTTTATGTAGCTACTCTTCCCTGAAGGAGATGGGGTATTACTTATGTAAGGTTGTATATACTGGCTCTCTTCCAAAGAGCACAGTATGGAAATAGAAGGAAAAAAAAAAAAAAAAGACTAACTTTATTGTGGAAAAACCTGTAATACTTTGTCAGGCCAGATGATCAAAGTTAACTTTAAAGTAAATTTAGAAATACCATTCTAATACAAGATATTAATAATAGAGAAAACTTAGTGTGGGATATAAGGGAACTATATAATCTTTGCAATAATGCTATAAACTGTTCTAAAACAAAACTTCTCTAAAACTTGAAAGCATACTAAAAATGGTCTCTACTTAATGTAACAATTTATTAAGGAATTTCTATTATGCAAGAAAGTTTAAATATTTTATTTATTTGACAAAGAGAGAGCAGGAGAACACAAACAAGGGGAGCAGCAGAGGGAAAGGGAGAAGCAGGATCCCCACCAAGCAGGGAACCTAATTCGGGACTTGATCCCAGGATTCTGTGATCATGACCTGAGCTAAAGGCAGTTGGTTAGCCAACTGAGCCACTGAGGTTCTCTACTATGCAAAAATTTGATGAAAACTCTAACTATATATTCTCAACTTTATTTCAAATTTATAAAACTGTCATATCATTTTGTTCAAGTTTTTGACAGATATTCCACCCCCAAATATCTCTTAAAATACTTCTGGGATCCAAAACCAAAGCACTTTCTAAGTTTATTAAAGACAATGCTGATGATATTCCCATTGAACTCTCTTGACTATAAGTAGAAATAAAAAGCAACTGAAACAGACCAAATCTCTACAAGTGCCTTTTATTATCTAAGTAACAGTGACAACAAGGTTTTATGGATTTGAACATAAACAAAAAAATTCCAACAAACAAAAGTCCAGGGACAGATGGCTTCACAAGTGAATTCTACCAAACATTTAAAAAGGAGTTAATACTTATTCTCAAACTATTAAAAAAAATAGAAAACAAAGAAAAATTTCCAATTTTTTTCTCGGAAGCCAGATTTACCTTGATACAAAAACCAGATAAAGACTCCATTAAAAAAGAGAACTACAGGGGCTCCTGGGTTGCTCATTTGGTTAAGCATGCGACTGTTTATTTCAGCTCAGTTCTTGAGTTCAGGGTCATGAGTTTAAGCCCTGTGATGGGCTCTAGACTATGCTTGGAGACTACTCAAAAAAGAAGAGAGAGTGAATGACAAACAAAAATCTCTGATGAACATGGTTGCAGAAAGTCTCAATAAAATACTAGCAAACCAAATCTAATAATACATTAAAAAGATGATTCACCAGGGTACCTGGGTGGCTCAGTGGGTTAAGCCTCTGCCTTTGGCTCAGGTCATGATCTCAGCGTCCTGGGATGGAGTCCTGCAATGGGCTCTCTGCTCGGCATGGAGCCTGCTTCCTCCTCTCTCTCTCTCTCTCTCTCTGCCTGCCTCTGCCTACTTGTGATCTCTCTGTCAAAAAAATAAATAAATAAAATCTTATAAAAAATTAAAAAATAAAAAATAAAATAAAAGGATAATTCACCATGACTTAATAGATGTTATTCCTGGCTCGCAAAGTGGTTCAGTATTCACAAATAAATCAACAAGAGGCATCACATTAATAAAAGAAAAGATAAGAAGCATAATATATTTTCAATAGACTCAGGGAAAAAAACAAAACTTTTGACAAGGTAAGATACCCATTCTTAATAAAAACCCTCAACACTTATGGTTTGCCTCCCTCCCAATCTGATCTTGTTTCATTTATTCTTCTCCTACCACCTTAAGCCCCCATGTTGCATCTCCACTTCCTCATATCAGGGAGATCATATGATAGTTGTCTTTCTCTGCTTGACTTATTTTGCTAAGCATGATACCCTCTAGTTCCATCCACGTCATCACAAATGGCAAGATTTCATTTCTTTTGATGGCTGCATAGTATTCCATTGTGTATAGGTGACTCTTAATCTCACAAAACAAACTGAGGGTTGCTGAGGGGAGGGGTTTGGGAGGAGGGTAGGGTTATGGACATTGGGGTGGGTATGTGCTATGGTGAGTGCTGTGAAGTGTGTAAACCTGGCAATTCACAGACCTGTACCCCTGGGGATAAAAATATATGTTTATAAAAAAAATAAAAATTAAAAAAAAACCCTCAACAAAGTATGTTTAGAGGGAATATACCTCAACATAGTAAAGGATATATGTATATATCCCATAGGAGACATCATCTTCAGTGGGGAAAAACTGAGAGATTGGGAACAAGACAGGGATGTCTACTCTAGTAGTAGTAAAGGATATATATATATATATATATATATATATATATATATATATATATCCCATAGGAGACATCATCTTCAGTGGGAAAAACTGAGAGATTGGGAACAAGACAGGGATGTCTACTCTCACCACTTTTATTCAATATAATTCTGGAAATCCTAGCTACAGCAATCAGATAACAAAAGGAAAAGAAAGCATCTAAATTGGCAAGAAAAACACTCCACTGAAAACCTAATAGAACTGATAAACAAATTCAATAAAATTGCAAGATAGAAAATCAATATATGGAAATCTGTTGCATTTCTATCATGAATAATGAAGGAGAAGAGAAATTTCAAAAAAAAATTCCTCTACAATTGCACTCAAAATAATAAGATACCTAAGAATAAACCTAACCATAGGGGTAAAAGATGTGCACCCTGAAATCTATATAACACTGATGCAAGAAATTGGTGGTGACATAAAGAAATGGAAAAAATATTTTATCCTCAGATTGGAAGAACAAATATCATTAAGATGTTTATAGTACCCAAGAAATTAAAACAATTAACACAATCCCTATCAAAATAACACCATCATTTCTAACAGAGCTAGAAAAAAAAACAATCCAAAAATTTGTATGGAGCCAGAAAAGGCCCTCAATAATCAAAGCAATCTTGAAGAACAGCAAAGCTGGAAGAATCACAGTTCCATACTTCAGGTTATATTACAAAGCTGTAATAATAAAAAGAGTATAGTACTGACACAAAAATACACACACAGATCAGTGGAACAGAGTAGAAAACCCATAAATGAACCCACAACTATATGATTAATTGTTCTCTGACAAAGCAGGGTAGAATATCCAATGGTGAAAGGACAGTCTCCTTCAACAAGTGACCTTGGAAAAACTGAACAGCAACATGCAAAAGAATGAACTGAATCAAGCTTTTATCATCATATACAAGAATTAAATTCAAAATGTATGAGACCTAAATGTGAGATGGGAAACCATCAAAACCCTAGAGGAAAGCACAGGCAGTCTCCTCTTTGACATTAGCCACAGCAACTTACTCTAACTAACTGGAATTTAAATAAAAGCCTTTAAAAAATAAATACATTCAATAGTAAAAAAAATAAAGTTGCTCAAGCCCTAAGGTTTTTTAAAAAAATAAACATAGGGATGACACACTTGGATCAAAATTAATACTAATTTTCATAAAACATTAATTAATCAGAATTTATATTACATTACTTTAGCAAACTAATGATTTTTTTTCTTTTTTTAAGATTTTATCTTATTTTTCTTTTATTTAATTTATTTTTTTCAGTGTTCCAAGATTCATTGTTTATGCATCACACACAGTGGTTCATGCATTACATGCCCTCCATAATTCCCAACACCAGGCTTACCCAACCTCCCACCCCGCCCCTCCAAAACCCTCAGATTGTTTTTCAGAGGTCACAGTCTCCCTCCAATTTCCCCCAACTCACTTCTTGTCTCCTTCTCCCAATGTCCTCCATGTTATTCCTTATGCTCCACAAGTAAGTGAAACCATATGAAAATTGACTCTCTATGTTTCACTTATTTCACTCAGTGTAATCTCCTCCAATTCCATTCATATTGATGCAAAAGTTGGCTATTCATTTTTTGTGATGGAGGGATAATACTCCATATACATAGGAACCATATCTTCTTTATCCATTCAACTGTTGAAAGGCATATTGGCACTTTCCACAGTTTGGCAACTTGGCCATTGCTGCTATGAACATTGGTGTATATATGGCCCTCCTTTTCACTACATCTGTATCTTTGGGGTGCAGTTGTGCAATAGTGCAATTACAGGGTTATAGGGAAGCTCTATTTCTAGTTCTTAAGGAATCTCCACACTGTTTTTCAAAGTGGTTGCCCAAATTTGCATCCCACCAACAGTATAAGAGGCTTTCCCTTTCTCACATCCTCTCCAACATTTGTTGTTTATTGTCTTGTTACTTTTGGCCATTCAAACTGGTGTAAGGTGGTATCTCAGTGTGGTTTTGATTTGAATCTCCCTGATGGCCAATTATGATGAACATTTTTTCATGTGTCTGTTAGACATTTGTAGTCTTTTTTTTTTTTTTTTTTTAAATCACAGGTGTTTATTCCTGGAATAAACCTTTGAGATCATTTACTCTAACCTCACTATTTATGGATAAAGAAATACATATCTTACGGACAATAGACCTGTGGAAATAACACATTAAAACTGGAGTTATTTCCCTTGCCTTTGGAGACATATCTTGAAAGAAGTTGCTGTGGGTGATGTCGAAGAGGTTACTGCCTATATTCTCCTCTAGGATTCTGATGGATTCCTGTCTAATGTTGAGGTCTTTTATCCATTTTGAGTTTATCTTTGTGTACAGTGTAAGAGAATGGTCGAGTTTCATTCTTCTACATATAGCTGTCCAGTTTTCCCAGCACCATTTATTGAAGAGACTGTCTTTTTTCCACTGTATATTTTTTCCTGTTTTGTCAAAGATTATTATTTTTTTTTTAATCTCAAATATACATTAAATGTATTTAGACTTTATCTCTGGAAAGTATATAGTGGTCAGAAATGAGGTGGTGATCATGTGCTTACACAGAAATAGCTGATAAATTACAAAATCACAATTTTAATTACATTTGAGATCTATGGAAACAACAATAAATTAAAATTCTGGAGAAAAAAGTTCTTCTTACATGTAATGATGTCATTGTTTATTTTTTGAATTTTTTATTTTTTATAAACATATAATTTTATCCCCAGGGGTACAAGGCTGTGAATCTCCAGGTTTACACACTTCACAGCACTCACCAAAGCACACATCCTCCCCAATGTCCATAACCCCACCCTCCTTCTCCCAACCCTCCTCGCCCCCACAAACCTCAGTTTGTTTTGTGAGATTAAGAGTCACTTATGGTTTGTCTCCCTCCCAATCCCATCTTGTTTCAATGATTATTCTCCTACCCACTTAAGCCCCCATGTTGCATCACCACTTCCTCATATCAGGGAGATCATATGATAGTTGTCTTTCTCTGCTTGACTTATTTTGCTAAGCATGGTATGCTCTAGTTCCATCATGTTGTCGCAAATGGCAAGTTTTCATTTCTTTTGATGGCTGCATAGTATTCCATTGGGTATATATACCACTTCTTCTTGATCCATTCATCTGTTGATGGACATCTAGGTTCTTTCCATAGTTTGGCTATTGTGGACATTGCTGCTATAAACATTCGGGTCCACGTGCCCCTTTGGATCACTACGTTTGTATCTTTAGGGTAAGTACCCAATAGTGCAATTGCTGGGTCATAGGGCAGTTCTACTTTCAACATTTTGAGGAACCTCCATGCTGTTTTCCAGAGTGGCTGCACCAGCTTGCATTCCCACCAACAGTGTAGGAGGGTTCCCCTTTCTCCGCATCCTCGCCAGCATCTGTCATTTCCTGACTTGTTGATTTTAGCCATTCTGACTGGTGTGAGGTGATATCTCATTGTGGTTTTGATTTGTATTTCCCTGATGCCGAGTGATATGGAGCACTTTTTCATGTGTCTGTTCGCCATCTGGATGTCTTCTTTGCAGAAATGTCTGTTCATGTCCTCTGCCCATTTCTTGATTGGATTATTTGTTCTTTGGGTGTTGAGTTTGCTAAGTTCTTTATAGATTCTGGACACTAGCCCTTTATCTGATATGTCATTTGCAAATAACTTCTCCCATTCTGTCAGTTGTCTTTTGATTTTATTAACTGTTTCCTTTGATGTGTAAAAGCTTTTGATCTTGATGAAATCCCAATAGTTCATTTTTGCCCTTGCTTCCCTTGCCTTTGGTGATGTTCCTAGGAAGATGTTGCAGCGGCTGAGGTCGAAGAGGTTGCTGCCTGTGTTCTCCTCAAGGATTTTGATGGATTCCTTTTGCACATTGAGGTCCTTCATTCATTTTGAGTCTATTTTCCTGTGTGGTGTAAGGAAATGGTCCAATTTCATTTTTCTGCATGTGATGGTCCAATTTTCCCAGCACCATTTATTGAAGAGGCTGTCTTTTTTCCATTAGACATTCTTTCCTGCTTTGTTGAAGATTAGTTGACCATAGAGTTGAGGGTCTATTTCTGGGCTCTCTGTTCTGTTCCATTAATCTATGTGTCTGTTTTTGTGCCAGTACCATGCTGTCTTGATGATGACAGCTTTGTAATAGAGCTTGAAGTCCGGAATTGTGATGCCACCAATGTTGGCTTTCTTTTTCAATATCCCTTTGGCTATTCGAGGTCTTTTCTGGTTCCATATAAATTTTAGGATTGTTTGTTCCATTTCTTTGAAAAAGATGGATGGTACTTTGATAGGAATTGCATTAAATGTGTAGATTGCTTTAGGTAGCATAGACATTTTCACAATATTTATTCTTCCAATCCAGGAGCATGGAACATTTTTCCATTTCTTTGTGTCTTCCTCAATTTCTTTCATGAGTAGTTTATAGTTTTCTGAGTATAGATTCTGTGTCTCTTTGGTTAGGTTTATTCCTAGGTATCTTATTGTTTGGGGTTCAATTGTAAATGGGATTGACTCCTTAATTTCTCTTTTCTGTCTTGTTGGTGTAGAGAAATGCAACTGAATTCTGTGCATTGATTTTATATCCTGACACTTTACAGAATTCCTGTACAAGTTCTAGCAGTTTTGGAGTGGAGTCTTTTGGGTTTTCCACATATAGAATCATATCATCTGCGAAGAGTGATAATTTGACTTCATCTTTGCCGATTTGGATGCCTTTAATTTCCTTTTGTTGTCTGATTGCTGAGGCTAGGACTTCTAGGACTATGTTGAATAGCAGTGGTGATAATGGACTTCGCTGCCATGTTCCTGACCTTAGTGGAAAAGCTTTCAGTATTTCTCCATTGAGAATGATATTTGCGGTGGGTTTTTCATAGATGGCTTTGATGATATTGAGGTATGTGCCCTCTATCCCTACACTTTGAAGAGTTTTGATCAGGAAGGGATGCTGTACTTTGTCAAATGATTTTTCAGCATCTATTGAGAGTATCATATGGTTCTTGTTCTTTCTTTTATTTATGTGTTGTATCACATTGACTAATTTGCTGATGTTGAACCAACCTTGCAGCCCTGGAATAAATCCCACGTGGTCATGGTGAATAATACTTTTAATGTATTGCTGAATCCTATTGGCTATTATTTTGGTGAGAATTTTCACATCTGTGTTCATCAAGAATATTGGTCTATAGCTCTCTTTTTTGATGGGATCCTTGTCTGGTTTTGGGATCAAGGTGATGCTGGCCTCATAAAATGAGTTTGGAAGTTTTCCTTCCACTTCTATATTTTGGAACAGTTTCAGGAGAATAGGAATTAGTTCTTCTTTAAATGTTTGGTAGAATTCCCCCGGGAAGCCGTCGGGCCCTGGGCTTTTGTTTGTTTGGAGATTTTTAATGACTGTTTCAATCTCCTTACTGGTTATGGGTCTGTTCAGGCTTTTTATTTCTTCCTGGTTCAGTTGTGGTAGTTTATATGTTTCTAGGAATGCATCCATTTCTTCCATATTGTCAAATTTGTTGGCGTGGAGATGCTCATAGCATATTCTTATAATAGTTTGTATTTCTTTGGTGTTAGTTGTGATCTCTCCTCTTTCATTCATGATTTTATTTATTTGGGTCCTTTCTCTTTTCTTTTTGATAAGTCTGGCCAGGGGTTTATCAATCTTATTAATTCTTTCAAAGAACCAGCTCCTAGTTTCGTTGATTTGCTCTATTGTTTTTTTGTTTTCTATTTCATTGATTTCTGCTCTGATCTTTATGATTTCTCTTCTTCTGCTGGGCTTAGGGTTTCTTTCTTGTTCTCTCTCCAGCTCCTCTAGGTGTAGGGTTAGGTTGTGTACCTGAGACCTTTCCTGTTTCTTGAGAAAGGCTTGTACTGCTATATATTTTCCTCTCAGGACTGCCTTTGTTGTGTCCCACAGATTTTGAACTGTTGTATTTTCATTATCATTTGTTTCCATGATTTTTTTCAATTCTTCTTTAATTTCCTGGTTGACCCATTCATTCTTTAGAAGGATGCTGTTTAATCTCCATGTATTTGGGTTCTTTCCAAACTTCCTTTTGTGGTTGAGTTCTAGCTTTAGAGCATTGTGATCTGAAAATATGCAGGGAATGATCCCAATCTTTTTATATCGATTGAGTCCTGATTTAGGACCAAGGATGTGATCTATTCTGGAGAATGTTCCATGTGCACTAGAGAAGTATGTGTATTCTGTTGCTTTGGGATGAAATGTTCTGAATATATCTGTGATGTCCATCTGCTCCAGTGTGTCATTTAAGGCCTTTATTTCCTTGTTGATCTTTTGCTTGGATGATCTGTCCATTTCAGTGAGGGGAGTGTTAAAGTCCCCTACTATTATTGTATTATTTTTGTTGTGTTTCTTTGATTTTGTTATTAATTGGTTTGTATAGTTGGCTGCTCCCACGTTGGGGGCATAGATATTTAAAATTGTTAGATCTTCTTGTTGGACAGACCCTTTGAGTATGATATATCATACTCATCCTTCCTCATCTCTTATTATACTCTTTGGTTTAAAATCTAATTGATCTGATATAAGGATTGCCACTCCTGCTTTCTTCTGATGTCCATTAGCATGGTAAATTCTTTTCCACCCCCTCACTTTAAATCTGGAGGTGTCTTCGGGCTTAAAATGAGTTTCTTGGAGGCAACATATAGATGGGTTTTGTTTTTTTATGCATTCTGATACCCTGTGTCTTCTGATTTAGGCATTTAGCCCATTAACATTCAGGGTAACTATTGAGAGATATGAATTTAGTGCCATTGTATTGCCTGTAAGGTGACTGTTACTGTATATTGTCTTTGTTCCTTACTGATCTACCACTTGTAGGCTCTCTCTTTGCTTAGAGGATCCCTTTCAATATTTCCTGTAGAGCTTGTTTGGTGTTTGCCAATTCTTTCAGTTTTTGTTTGTCCTGGAAGCTTTTAATCTCTCCTATTTTCAATCATAGCCTAGCTGGATATAGTATTCTTGGCTGCATGTTTTTCTCGTTTAGTGCTCTGAAAATATCATGCCAGCTCTTTCTGGCCTGCCAGGTCTCTGTGGATAAGTCAGCTGCCAATCTCATATTTTTACCATTGTATGTTACAGACTTCTTTTCCCAGGCTGCTTTCAGGATTTTCTCTTTGTCACTAAGACTTGTAAATTTTACTATTAGGTGACAGAATGTGGGCCTATTCTTATTGATTTTGAGGGGCATTCTCTGAACCTCCTGAATTTTGATGCTCATTCCCTTTGCCATATTGGGGAAATTCTCCCCAATAGTTCTCTCCAGTACACCTTCTGCTCCCCTCTCTCTTTCTTCTTCTTCTGGAATCCCAATTATTCTAATGTTGTTTCATCTTATGGTGTCACTTATCTCTCAAATTCTCCCCTTGTGGTCCAGTAGCTGTTTGTCCCTCTTTTGCTCAGCTTCTTTATTCTCTTTCATTTGGTCTTCTATATCACCAATTCTTTCTTCTGCCTCATTTATCCTAGCAGTGAGAGCCTCCATTTTTTATTGCACCTCATTAAGCTTTTTTGATTTCAGCTTGGTTAGATTTTAGTTCTTTTATTTCTCCATAAAGGGCTTTTATATCTCCCAAGAGGGTTTCTCTAATATCTTCCATGCCTTTTTTGAGCCCGGCTAGAACCTTGAGAATTGTCATCCTGAACTCTAGATCTGATATATTCCCAATGTCTGTATTGATTAGGTCCCTAGCCTTCCGTACTGCCTCTTATTCTTTTTTTTGTGGTGAATTTTTCCGACTTGTCATTTTGTTCAGATTAGATTAGATGAAGGAGCAATTAAAATACTAAAAGCGTGGCCACAACCCCAGGAATATATGCTTTAACCAAATCAGAAGAGATCCCAAATCCTCAGGGGGGAGAAAGGGGATAAAAAAGGTTCAAAAAGAAAGAAATAAAAAAAAAAAGAAAAGGAAAGAATAAAAAAAAGAAAATGAATAAAGAAAAAGTTAAGAAAGATAAAATATATATATTAGATAAACTAGTTAAAAAACGTTAAAAAAGAAAAGGGTAAAAGTTAAAAAAAATTAGCAGGAGAAGAGAACAAAATGAAACAGAAAAAAATTAAATTAACTGCAAAACTAAAAAAAATCACAGGGAGAAGGCTATGAGTTCCATGCTTTGCTTTCTCCTCCTCTGGAATTCTGCTGCTCTCCTTGGTATTGAAACTGCACCCTTGGTAGGTGAACTCCGTCTTGGCTGGATTTCTTGTTGATCTTCTCGGGGAGGGGCCTGGTGTAGTGATTCTCAAGTGTCTTTGCCCCAGGCAGAATTGCACTGCCCTCACCAGGGGCCAGGCTGAGTTATCCACTCGGGTTTGCTTTCAGGAGCTTTTGTTCCCTGAGAGCTTTCTGTAGAGTTCTGGAGGACGGGAATACAAATGGCGGCCTCCTGGTCTCTGGACCAGAGGAGCCGAGAGCCCGAGGCCCCACTCCTCAGTGTTCCCCAGAGAAGAGTGCCCAGTTACACCTGTCTGCCTGACCTCTGGCCACACTCCGAGCTCACCGAGCCTCCGGCTGGTCAAGGTAACCCCAAGCTGTGAGCTTACTGTCGGCTCTGTCTCTGTAGATGGTTTTCCCGTTCCAATACCCGCAAGCTCTGCAACACTCAGACACCCCTGATCCTTCTGTGACTCTCCGAAACCTGACGCCATGCTGACCCCGCATGGGCTTTGCCCCGGTTTAGCCTCTGGAGCAATGTCCCTCAGCGGAACAGACTTAAAAGTCCTGATTTTGTGCTCCGTTGCTCCGCCGCTTGCTGGGAGACGGCCCCTCCCCCCGGGGTCTATCTTCCCATTGGTTTGGATTCACTTCTCCACCAGTCCTACCTTTCAGAAAGTGGTTGTTTTTCTGTTTCCAGAATTGCTGTTCTTCTTCTCTTTGATCTGCCGATGGATTTGCAGGTGTTTGCAATCTTTAGATAAGTTATCTAGCTGATCTCCTGCTAGCTGAAATAGTCTCAGCCTGCTACTTCTCTGCCATCTTGACTCCTCCCCTGTAGTCTTCTTTGAAGAAGTGTTTGTTCATGTCTTATGACTGTTTTTTGATGTGACCATCTGTTTTTTTAGTGTTGAGTACAAGGAATTCTTTACAGAACTTGGGTATCAGCCATTTGTAGTGTCATTTGTCAATATCTTCTCCCATTCCATGGGGTGACTCTTTGTTTTGTTGACTATTTCCTTTGCTGTGCAGAAGCTTTGGGTCTTGAAGTCCCAAAAGCTCATTTTCGATTTTGTTTTCTTTGCCTTTGGAGACATTTGTTGAAAGAAGTTGCTGTGACTGATGTTGAAGACATTACTGCTTATGTTCTCTTCTATGATTTTCATAGATTCCTGCCTCAAGTTGAGGTCTTTTATCCATATTGAGTTGTTTTTTGTGTATGGTATAAGGGAATTGTCAAGTTTCATTCTTCTATATATAGCTGTCCAATTTCCCCAGGACCATTTATTGAAGAAACCGTCTTTTTCCATGGATATTTTTTCCTACTTTGTCAAAGATTATTTGGCCATAGAGATGCAGGTCCATATCTGGGCTCCTGACTTTATTCCACTTCCACTACCATGCTACCTTGGCCATCACAGCTTTGTAGTAAAGCTTGAAATCAGGCAATGTGATGCCTTCAGATTTGTTTTTCTTTTTCAGCATTTCCTTAGAAATTCAGGCTCTCTTCTGGTTCCATACAAATTTTAGGATTGTTTTCTCCAGCACTTTGAAAAATGCCAGTGCAATTATGACTGGGATAGATTGCTTTAAGCAGTATAGACATGTAAACAATGCTTATTCTTTTGATCCATGAGCATGGAATGCTTTTCCATCTTTTTGTGTCTTCTTCAATTTCTTTTATGAGTGTTCTGTAGTTCCTTGAGTACAGATCCTTTAACTCTTTGATTAGGTTTATTCCCAGGTATCTTATACTCCTTGGTGCTATAGTAAATGGAATCAATTCTCTAATTTCCCTTTCTATATTTTCATTGTTAGTGCATAAGAAATCAACTGATTTCTGTGCTTTGATTTTGTATCCTGTCACATTACTGAATTTCTGTATGAGTTCTAGGAGTTGGGACATGGAGTCTTGGGTTTTCCACATAAAGTACCATGTCATCTGCAAAGAGAGAAAGTTTGACTTCTTCTTTGCCAATTTGGATAATTTTATTTTTCTTTGTTGTCTGATTGCTGTTGCTAGGACTTCTAGTACTATGTTGAATAAGAGTGGTGAGAGTGGGAATCCTTGTCATGTTCCTGATCTCAATGGGAAGGCTCTCAGCTTTTCCCTATTGAGTATGATATTTCCTGTGGGTTTTTCATTGATTTTATGAAGTTGAGGAATGCTCCCTCTATCCCTAAGCTTTGAAGAGTTTTCATCAAGAAACTATGCTGTAGGGGCGCCTGGGTGGCTCAGTGGATTGAGCCTCTGCCTTTAGCTCAGGTCATGATCTCAGGGTCCTGGGATCAAGCTACATCAGGGAGCCTGCTTCTCCCTCTCTCTCTCTGCCTCTCTGCCTGCTTGTGATCTCTCTGTCCAATAAATAAATAAAATCTTAAAAAAAAAAAGAAATTATGCTGTATTTTGCCAAATGCTTTTTCTGCATCAATTGAGAGGACCATGTGGTTCTTTTCTCTTCTCTTATTGATTTGTTCTATCACAATGATTGATTTGTGAAGGTTGAACCACACTTGCTTTCTAGGGATAAATCCCACTGGGTCATAGTGGATAATCTTTTTAATGTACTGTTGGGTCCTGTTAACTAGGATCTTGTTAAGAATCTTGGCATCCATATTCATCAGGGATTTTGGTCTGAAATTCTCCTTTTTGATGGGGTCATGGTAATACTGGCTTTATAGAAAGAGTCTGGAAGTTTTCCTTTTTTTTTTTTTAAAGTTTTTATTTATTTATTTGACAGAGAGAGATCACAGGTAGGTAGAGAGACTGGCAGAGAGAGAGAGAGAGAGAGAGAGCGGGAAGCAGTCTCCCTGCTGAGCAGAAAGCCCGATATGGGACTTGATCTCAGGACCCTGAGATCATGACCTGAGCCGAAGGCAGCGGCTTAACCCACTGAGCCACCCAGGCGTCCCTGGAAGTTTTCCTTCTCTTTCTATTTTTTTTTTTTTTGAAACAGCTTCAGGAAAACAGGTATTATTTTTTTTTCTTTGAGTGTTTGGTAGAATTCCCCAGAGAATCTGCCAGGTTCTTAGCTTTTAATTTTTGGGAGGTTTTTGATCACTGCTTCAATGTTGTTACTAGATATTGGTCTATTCAGGTTGTCAATTTCTTCCTGATTCAGTCTTGAAAGTTTATACATTTCTAGGAATGCATCCATTTCTTCTAGGTTTAACTTATTGGCATATAACTTTTGATAATAATTTCTGATATTTCTTTCTATTTCCTTGGTGCTCATCATTATCTCTCCCCATTCATTCATAATTTTATTAATTTGGGTCCTCTTTCTTTTCTTTTGGATTAGTTTGGCTAGTGGTTTATCAATATTATTGATTTTTTCAAATATTCAGTTTCTAGTTTTGTTCAGGTGTTCTACTGTATCTCTAGTTTCTGTCTCATTGATATCTGTCCTAATCTTGATTATTTCCCTTCTTTGCATGGGGTTGGCTTAATTTTTTGATTTTCTAGTTCTTCAAGGTGTAAATAGAAATGGAGTATTCTGGATTTCTCTCTCTTTCTCTCTCTTTTTTTTTTTTTTTTTTTTTTTTTTTTTGAGGGAGGCTTGAATGGCTATGTATTTCCCCCTTAGAACCACCTTTGCTGTATCCCATAGATTTTGGACCAATATAACTTCATTCTTATTGGTTTCCATTCATTGTTTAATTTCTTCTTTGATTTCCTGGATAATCCAAACATTCCTAAGCAGGGTGGTCTTTAGCTTTCAAATGTTTTAACTCCTTCCAAACTATTTTTTGTGGTTGAGTTCTAGTTTCAAAGCACTGTGTCCTGAGAATATGCAAGTAATAATCTCAATGCTCTGCTATCAGTTGAGCCTGATTTGTGACCCAGTATGTATTTTATTCTGGAGAAAGTTCCGTGTGTGCTCGAGAAGAATGATATTCTGTCATTTAAGGGTGGAATGTTATGTATATATCTATGAGGTCTCTCTAGTACAATGTGTCATTCAAGGTTCTTGTTTCTTTGTTGATTTTCTGCTTGGATGATCTGTCTATTACGGAGAGTGGTGTGTTAAGATCCCCTACTATTAATGTATTCATAACAACATGTATGACTCTTTGTTTTGATTAACATTTGGCTTATGTACTTAGTTGCTCCCATGTTGGTGGCATAAATATTTATAATTGTTAGATATTCTTGGTGGATAGACCCTTTAAGAATGATGTAGTGTCCTTTTTAATTTCTGAATACAGTCTAAGTTAAAATCTAATTTATCTGATATGAGAATCACTACCCTAGCCTTCTTTTGAGGCCCATTGGCATGAAAGATGCTTCTCCATCTCTTCATTTTCAGTCTGGATGTATCTTTAGGTTCGTAATGGGTCTCTTGTAGACAGCATATGGATGGGTCCTGTAGCTTTATATAGCCTCCAACCCTGTGTCATTTTATAGGAGTATTTAGGCTGTTCACATTGAGAGTGATTTTTGAAAGATACGTTTTTATTGACATCATTTTGCCTGTGAAGTCCTTGTTTCTATAGAAATGTTGTAAATTATAAACAAGTTCTATGTTTCTATAGAAATTCTATAAATTTCTGTTCTGTGACACTCTTGGGTTCTTTCTTCTTCTATAAATCCCCCCCCCCCTTAATATTTCTTGAGTACCAGCTTGGTGGTTACATACTCTCTTAAACCTTGTCAGTCTTGGAAGTTCTTTACTCTCCATCCATTTTGAATGTCATCTTTGCTGGATAAAGTATCTTGGCTGCATGTTCTTCTCATTTAGTGCCCTGAATATGTCTTGCCCACTCTTTCTGGCTTGCTAGGGTTCTGTGGACAGGTCTGATGTTATCCTGATGGACCTCCCTCTGTATGTAAGGAATCTCTTCCCCCTAGCTGCCCTTAGGGCCTCTTGTCTAAAATTATGATTCGTGAATTTTACAATTAAGTGCCTGAGGTCTTTTTAGACTTGTTGATCTTAGGGGGTGTATTTTCTGCCTCTAGGACATGAACACTTGTTCTATTCCCCAGGATAGAGAAATTTTCATTCAAAATTTGTTCAAGTATATCTTCTAGTCTTCTCTCTTTCTCCATCCCCTCAGGAATCTCAATAATTCTGCCATTGGAGCATTTCATGACATCATTTATTTCCTTAATTCTGTTTTAATGGCTTTTAAGCTGTTTGTTCCAGACTTCCTCCTGATCCTTTTTCTCTATAAGTTTGTCCTCTAGATTACTAATTCTACCTTTTGCCTTGGTTACCTTAGTTGTTAGAGTATTTAGATTAGATGAATTTCACTGATAGCATTTTTTTAAAATTAATTTATTTATTTTCAGAAAAGCAATATTCATTATTTTTCACCACACCCAGTGCTCCATGCAACCCGTGCCCTCCATAATACCCACCATCTGATACCCCAACCTCCCAGCCCCCTGCCACATCAAACCCCTCAGATTGTTTTTCAAAGTCCATAGTCATTTTTAACTTCTTCATTTCTACCCTTAGAGTTTCTATGTTGTCAGTAATGGTTTTCTCTAACCTAGCCATTGCCTGGATAATTGCTGCCCTGAATTCCCTTTCTGACATATAGTTTATGTCTATATCCAATAGTTCTGATGGAGAGGACACAGTCTCTGAATTTTCCTCTGTTGGGTGTTCTTCCTCCTAGTAATTTTGGAGAGAGAAGGTTGAGGGAATGCATAGCTGGTTACGTCAAGCATGATTCAGACAAGGTGCACTCTGGAAGACTTTGGAGCAATCATAAATCACCAACAAATAGAAATAAAAAAGAAAAAGAGAAAGAGAAAGAAAGTGTGAGAAGGGAAAAAAAGAAAATCTATCCAGGATGAACCCCAAAAGTAAGATTTATAAAATATATAATCAAAAACAAACAAAAAAAGACCAACAAAGGTAAATGGCAAGAAAAAAAAAAGAACCCAGTCAAAATGAACATCAAGGTTAAGATCTATATAATACCAGAACAAAAATAAATATATAGAAACACTGACAGAAGAAAAATATAGGAGGGTTGTTATAAATCCTCGATATGGGAAGGAAGCTTATTGTGGTTCCTCCTGGGCTTTTCTTGATATCTTTGTTAAAGGACTCAATTTTTCAGAGAAAAAGGGAGAAAACTGGCTTATATGTAGTAGTAATATTAAATAGGGAAAGAGGATTACCTTAGAGCTTATATCTATATGTACATTTAAAGAAAAGGAAAGAAAGAAAAAGAAAAAGAAACAGGTATCTGTATGAAAAAGGTTCAAGTTAAGTTTATTATGGAATATCTCGTATTAAACCTCTAGTTGTAATGGTAAGTAGGTTGAAATATTAGAAAGAACAATAGTGAGAACAAAGTAAAAATAAAAGTTGTATCTATGAAATGGACAGGTTTGGGGGCAATACTGGGAGCTTAATACATTGTTTTCCCCTGATGTTGGTGTTTTACAGTTTTATGGGGACCCTGTGGTGGTTGTCCTCCTATTGTTTTGGCTTGCCTTCTGGGAGAGGGGCATGCCACGTTTTTACAGTCAGCCTTGCTTGGGTTGAGTCATCCTACCCCCTATCAAGTGGCTGGGTTCTGTAGAATCTGGGTATTCAGGCTTTTGTTCTCTGGAGATTTTCTTCTTTGGTGGCTTTTTGTGCCTCTTTGGAGGCTCAGTGGAAAGCAAACTGCACCAATACCTCCACCTCTGAAAGAAGACTCAGTCTGCTCCCCTCTCGGTGGTCCAGAACACACAGACTCCCCCTCTGTAAACTCTGCTGAACAGTACAACCTCCTGCAAATGGTGCACACCCCCAGCCACTGTCTCAGGGTTTTCCCAAGGTACCCACTTTTCTATGCACCTCTATGCCACTAAAACCATGAGAGGTATTGTTCCAGGGAGTCCACTTCTGGTTGCTGCCATGGCTGGGACTGCTGTCTGGGGACTAGGCCCATGCAGAGTGAGCTCAGATCCCATGCTCGCTCAGGTCACAGAAGGCTGCTGATCCAGAGGGATCCTAACCAGAGATCCTGCCAGGTTCTCTCCTGCACAGGTTGTGAGCATCCAGACCTTTGGTTGGTCCTAGAGACCACCAGCCATTGCCCACACCAGGCTCTCTTAGGTGTGGGTGGAGGGAGTGCGCTCTGACCCTGTACATAAAGTGTGCACAGATCACAAAAGGCTGTGGTTCTAGAGAGCACCAGCTGACTCCCACACAAGACTCTCTCATGCGTGGGTGGCAATGCACCCAGCCAAGCGGTGGTGCAAGCAGTGCGAAGTCAGGGACCAGGAACTGGAAGCTCCATCACACTCTGCCACATATGGTGCAGGTGGTCACTGGCGGTGGCCATCCTGGGTCCATGGGCTTCAGCCCATGCCCATGACTGCCGAATTCCACCAGTTGCACCTGAAGATCTTGTATTCTTTTTGAATGCTTTTAACCAGACTCCAAGTTAATGCTGGTCCCTAACCACAGGGCACTTTCATATTGGGGTATTATTTTCCAATGTGTCACTTCTGATGGCTCCCTCCCCTTTCTGTTTATCCTCCAATATCAGTCTGAGAGTTCCCACTCTGCTTTACCTCTCCAATGATGTCTTCTGCCCCCATAGAGATACAGAAGTGTATAATCTTACATCTCCAGCTGACTTCATGGGTGCTCAGAGTAGATATTCAGCTCACTTTAGGGGAGTCATTGGAACAAGGTATCTTACTTCTCCACTCTCTTGCCCTTCCTCAAGCTAATGAATTTCTAAGTTAAATAAAACTCTAGACAATTTATGTTCTTCTGGCAATCCAATTATTCAACACAAGAATCTTGAAATAGAATCCTTCTTTAGAGACTTCTCAATAAGAAAATATCCAAAGTAGCTAATGAATAAACAATCTCCTCTGCTCTTAGAATAAGCATTTAAATTGTAATTGCTAATAAAGTAGGCTTTGTTGTTAGAGTGAAAATACTTTAATTATGTTCACTTCAAGATGTGATGCCAGGTTTGATCAGGAGATTTAGAAAGAGTGATATTTTATTATTGTACAATTATATGTGTTTCTTTTCCTTTGTTCTTTCTCCTTCCTTCCTTTATGTCAGTCACATCTGTAGAGATCCCAATTTCCAGCAGGTAATGTTCATTTTGGGTTGATTGCCCAGTGTTAGTAATGATATTTTAATTAATTCTTTTATAGCTTTTAGTGGCAGTCACTTCAGACTATAACTTGATGCTATTATCAATCTTTGAGTTACTATTGAATGATGAATCTGTTTAGGTGGAAAGGTCTACATCCTCAGATAACTGTTTTCAAAGAAAATAGTCTGGAGTCTGTACTCTGACACATCTTGAGCACTTTTTATTCACCTTTAGCCTCATTTCACTCAAATTCTAATTGTTCTAGTGAGGCATTGCTGCCATTTTTTACCTTAGTCATGCCACCAAGAAAGCTGTTGCTTTTGGTTATGCTATAATTCTTGCATTCTTTTCCTTAATGAGGATCTATTATAGAGAGAGGGAAGAGAGTATTTGAGCACCAATAATTTGTACATTAATTTTCTGATGTTGATGCTATTAGTAATTTCTGTTTTGCAGGTGACAAAAGTTTGATTTTAGAAAGGGCAAATAATTCATGCAAAGTGACAAATTTTGTGCACTTTTCTCATATCTTGATAAATATAGATTGATTTCATTATATGTTTCTCAGATTGGCAATGTCCCTGACATTATAGTCTGTAAACCTTTTTATAAACATTTCAACAAATTTTTAAGCAAATTTTCAACAATTTTTTTGATGTTGATAGTTTTATTTTATTTATTGTGTTATGTTAGTCACCAGAAATAGATCATTAGTTTTTGAACAGTTTTTGCTCAAAGATTCATTTTTTATGTACAACACATAGTGGTCCATGCAATATGTACCCTACTTAATACTCACCAGCAGGCACACCCATCTCCCTGTCCATCTCCCCTCTAAAACTCTGTTTGTTTTTCCGAGTCCACAGTTTGCATTGTGCACCTTCCCCTCTGATTCCTTCCCTTCCTTTTTCCTTTCCTTCTCCTAATGTCCTCTGTTTTATTCCTTATGTTCCAAAAGTAAGTGAAACCATATGATAACTGACTTTCTGTGATTGACTTATTTCACTCTGCATAGTCTCCTCCAGTCCCACCCATGTTAATGTGAAACTTGGCTATTCATCCTATGTGATGGCTAAGTAATATTCCATTCTATATATGGACCACATCTTCTTTATACATTTCTCTGTTGAAGGGCATCTCTGATCTTTCCACAGTTTGGCTATTGTGGCCATTCCTGCTATAAATATTGGGGTACAGGTGGCCCTTCTTTTCACTACATCTGTATCTTTGAGGCAAATACCCACTAGTGCAATTGCCAGGTCAGAGGGTAGCTCTATTTTTAATTTTTTTTGAGGAATCTCCACACTGTTTTCCAAAGTGGCAAAGAGGCTTCCCCTTTCTCCACATCCTATCCGACATTTTTGTTTGTTTGTTTTGTCTTGTCATTTTGGCCATTCTAAGCAGTGTAAGGTGGTATCTCAATGTGGTTTTGATTTGAATTTCCCTGATGGCTAATAATGATGAACACTTTTTCATGTGTCTGTTAGCCATTTGTATGTTTTCTTTGGGGAATTGTCTGTTCATGTCTATGTCTTTGCCCATTTTTTGACGGGATTATGTTTTGTGGATGTTGAGTTTGAGGAGTTCTTTACAGAACTTGGCTATAAGCCCTTTGTCTTTAGTGTCATTTGCGAATATCTTCTCCCATTTCATGGGTTGCCTCTTTCCTTTGTTGACTGTTTCCTTTGCTGTGCAGAAGCTTTGTATCTTGATGAAGTCCCAAAAGCTCATTTTCAATTTTCTTTCCTTCACCTTTGGAGACATGTCTTGAAAGAAGTTGCTGTGGCTGAGGTTGAAGAGTTTGCTGCTTATGTTCTCCTCTTTGATTTTGATAGATTCCTGCCTCACATTGAGATCTTTCACTCATTTTGAGTTTATCTTTCAACATTTTTTTAAATTATACCAGCTATTACTATAATTATAGGGCATAGTAAAAAAATAAAATAAAATAAAAAATAGAGACTCTGCCTTCCTGTTCTTTGCAGTCTGCTAATCCAAGAATCCAAATCAAACCAAAACGTAATACAAAGAGAACTACTCTTCATTGGTATTTATTTTATTTAGAAAAATTCATGATAAGGAAATGAGTCAAGGATGATTCAAGTTTCTGGCTTGAATAGTTGGGTATATAAAAACACCATGTTTAAAAAAGAAAACAAATGACTCCTTTTGTTTAATTTGTTTGTTTGATTGAATCCTTGTCAACTGAGAGTTAAGTTATGTCAATACAGCATACTATTCTAGAGTGTTTCATGCTTTTTTTTTTCCTTTTTTTTTATAGAACAGTAAGCCATTCTGCAAATTAAATTTAATTGAAATGATTCTTATATCTCCTATCTTAAAATTTTACCTTTATCTCAAAACTAGCCTCTTCAATGTTTTTCCTCAGTGCATTTTATTAGAAACTTCAAGAAAAGTAGAGCCAACACATTTTAAATAACCTTCAGAACATTTATTTTAAATAAAATGGATCTGTTGCATCAATTCTATATATCTCATATGTAATTAAATCTGGGCGAGTAATGTGTTATTTCTACATTTTTATGTTTTTGAAGAAAAATCTTGCTGAAATGAGACTTATTTTATGTATTTTCATACTGTAATGTCATTGCTATAAATTTCTGAAATGAGTTTTTTTAATTTATTAACATAGTGCTGAAATGTAACAAATGATTATCTCATGTATCATCATCATGCAAGGAGTATATTTATTATGTAATGGAGCTTATAGAACCTACTTAACTCAAAGGGAATCAGAGACCTAGTTCACAATGATCTTGGGAAATGACAAAAAAACAAACAAAACCCAAAACTAGTTTGAGAAATCTAAAGTTCTTATCTCAGTGAAAACATTTTCTAGTCTATTTTTTAAAATTAATGTATAATTTATTATTTGCTTCAGGTGTACAGGTCTGCGAATCATCAGCCTTACAGAATTCATAGCACTCACCATAACACATACCTTCCCCAATGTCCATAACCCAGCCACCCTATCCCTGCTCCCTCCCATCCTGCTCCCCAGCAACCATCAGTTTGTTTCCTGAGATTAAGAGTCTCTTATGGTTTGTCTCCCTATCCAGACCCATCTTGTTTCATTTTCTCCCTCCTTGCCTCCCATGACTCCCTGCTCTGCCTCTCAAATTCCTCATAACAGAAAGAACATATGATAATTGTCTTTCTCTGGTTGACTTACTTTGCTTAGCACAATACCTTCTAGTTCCATCCACGTTATTGCAAATAGCAAAAAAAAAAAATTTAATGGGTACATAGTATTCATGTGTGTGTGTGTGTGTGTGTGTGTGTACACATATATATCACATCTTCTTTATCCATTCATCTGTTGATGGACATCTAGGTTCTTCCATTGTTTGACTATTGTAGACATTGCTACTATAAATATTCAGGTGCATGTGCCCCTTTGGATCACTACCTTTTTATCTTTAGGATAAATACCCAATAGTGCCATTGCTGGGTCATAGGTTAGCTCTATTTTCAATATTTGAGGAACCTTCATACTGTTTTCCAAGTGGCTGCATCAGCTTGCATTTCCACCAACAGCGTAGGAGGGCTCCCCTTTCTCTGCATCCTCACCACCATGTTAATTTTAGCCATTCTGACTGGTGTGAGGTGATATTTCAGTCTGGTTTTGATTTGTATTTCTCTGATGGTGAGTAATGTTGAGCACTTTTTTATGTGTCTGTTAGCATCTGAAGAAATCTCTATTCCTGACTTCTGGCCATTTCTTGGTTGGATTATTTGTTCTTTGGGTGTTGAGTTTGATTAGTTCTTTATAGATTTTGGATACTAGACCTTTATATGACATGTCATTAGCGAATATCTTCTTCCATTCTGTCAGTAATCTTTTGCTTTCGTTGACTGTTCCCTTTGCTATGCAAAAGCTCTTGATCTTGATGAAGTCCCAACAGTTCATTTTTGCCCTTGCTTCCCTTGCCTTTGGCAATGTTTCTAGAAAGAAATTGCTGCAGCTGAGGTCGAAGAGGTTGCTGCCTGTGTTTTCCTCAAGGAATTTGTTGGATTCCTGTCTCACATTGAGGTCTTTCATTTTGAGTCTATTTTAGTGTGTGGTGTAAAGAAATAGTCCAGCTTCATTCTTCTACATGTGACTGTCCAATTTTCCCATCACCATTTGTTGAAAAGCCCGAATTTTTTCCACTGGACATTCTTTCCCACTTTGTCAAAGATTAGTTGACCATAGAGTTGGGAGTCCACTTCTGGGCTCTCTGTTCTGTTCCATTGATCTATGTGTCTGATTTTGTGCCAGTACCATATTGTCTTGATAATTACAGCTTTGTAACAGAGCTTGAGGTCTGGAATTGTGACGCCACCAGCTTTGGTTTTCTTTTTCAACATTCCCCTGGCTATTCAGGGTCTTTCTGGTTGCACATAAACGTTAGGATGATTGGTTCCAAGTGCAAAGGAAACAAAAGGAAAAAATGAACTTCTGGGACTTCACCAAGATCAAAAGCTTCTGCACAGCAAAGGAAATAGTCAACGAAAGAAAGAGGCACCCAACTGATTGGGAGAAGATATTCGCCAAAGAAACTACAGACAAAGGGCTGATATCCAAGATCTCTAAAGAACTCCTCAAACTCAACATACACAAAACAGATAATCATGTCAACAAATGGTCAGAAGACATGAACTTCTCCAAAGAAGACATGCAATTGGCTAACAGACACATGAAAAAATGATCATCATCATTAACCATCAGGGAGATTCAAGTCAAAACCACAATATTTGTTCTTTCAATCCATGAGCAGGGAGTGTTTTTCCATTTCTTTGTGTCTTCTTCATTTTCTTTCATGAGTACTCTATAGTTTATTTTTTTTTTATTTTTTTTTTTTTTTTTGTACTGTGTGTTTGGTTTTTTTTTTTTTTTTTTTTTTTTTTTTTTTTTTTTTTTTTTGGTTACTCTTTATTTTTTTTTTTTTTTATTTTTTTTTTTTTTTTTGAGTACAGGTTCTTTGCCTCTTTGGTTAGGTTTATTCCTAGGTATCTTATGGTTTTGGGTGCAATTGTAAATGGGATCGACTCCTTAATTTTTCTTTCTTCTGTCTTGTTGGTGTATAGAAATGATGCTGACTTTTGTTCATTGATTTTGTGCCTTGATTTTTGTACATCGATTATCCTGACACTTCACGGAATTCCTTCCTGTATGAGTCTAGCAGTTTGGGAGTGGGGTGTTTTAGGTTTTCCACATAAAGTATCATTATCGGCAAAGAGTGAGAGTTTGACTTCTTCTTTGCCGATTCAGATACCTTTTATTTATTTTTGTTGTCTGATTGTTGAGGCTAGGACTTCTATTACTATGTTGAATAACAGTGGTTATAGTAGATAGCCCTACCATGCTCTTTACCTTAGAAGAAAAGCTTTCTGTTTTTCCCCATTGAGGGTGACATTCATTGTGTGCTTTTCATAGATGGTTTTATGATATTGAGGTATGTACCCTCTATCCCTACACTGTGAAGAATTTTGGTCAAGAAAGGATGCTGTACTTTGTCAAGTGCTTTTTCAGCATCTCTTGAGAGTATCATATAGTTCTAGTCTATTATTTAAGGTCAAGAGAGGGCAAGGTGGGTGCTTGACTGTTAGACTAGTTAGAGATAATGTGCAAATACAAGAAGATAAATACTCTTCCTCTCTGTAGCATAACATGAGCCCTGTGAAGTATGGAGTCCCTGTGAAGATACACAGTCCAACCACTCTAGAGAACCAATGAAAATTCAGAGAACTACAATAATTTGAAACCCATCTATTTCAAATGGAAATACCAGGTTATTTATTTATTTATTTATTTGTTTGTTTATTGACACAATGGTCTCATTTGTCTCAGCAACTTAAATCCTTAATTTTTATTTTTGAGCTTCAAAAGGATAATGAAAGAGCAGCAAAATAAATAACATTATTCTTTCATCGTTTGGCAAATGAATGGAGAGTGGAAACAAGAAGTCCCCAGGTACCCCAGACCAGAGACACAAGCCCAGTTGGAAAAATGGTCAGTCCTTTAGGGTACTATAGAAGATACTCTGTTAGAGAGAAGGAAGGCGGTAGGACTGCAGTGTTGCTTTGAATACATATTGAAAGGACATCCACTATGATATAAATAAGACTATGGAGAAGAGATAAGTAGTATGCTAGTAGACCTCTTTAAGGGCACAATTGAATTCTTCCTAATAGATCACTGAAATAGAATGGAGAACTCAGAAATAGAGCCATATAAATATAGCCAACTGATTTTTGACAAAGAAGCAAAGGCAGTACAACAGAACAAAGGTAGTCTTTTCAACGAATGGACTAAAACAACTGAACATCCAGATATAATGTTTCTTTTTTTATGCTGATTTGTTATCTATGTATTTTCTTTGGTGATGTCTTTGTCTAGTCTTTTGCCCATTTTTAAATTGGGTTGTTTTCTTATTGTTGAATTTTAAGATATTCCTGTATATTTTGGATGAGTTTTTTTAATATAAAATACGCTTTTTACAATTACTTTCTTCCAGTTTGTAATTTGTCTTTTGTATTATATTGATAGTGGTTTCACAGAGCAGAATTATTTAATTTTAATGAAATCCTTATAGTCATTATTTTATGGATCATAACTTTGCTATTATGTATAGAAGTTCATTGCCATACACAAGGTCATCTGTTGTTTTTTTCCCCACTGCTTTCTTCAAGGATTTGTATAATTCTGTTTTTACATTTAAGTAGATGATGCATTTTGAGTTAATTTTTTGAAGGGTATAAAGTTTATGTCCTCTCTCTCAATCTCTCTCTATCACTATATGTATGTATATATATATATATATGTGTGTGTGTGTGTGTGTGTGTGTGTGTATGGAATTTCAAATTAAAACAATAATGAAATATACCTTTCTATACTTACTATAATGGCAAAAGTCTGGAAAACTGACACCACTAAATGCTGAAAAGGATTTGGAGCAATGGGAAATTTCATTCATTGCTAATGGGAATGCAGAATGGTAAAGCCACTTTGGAAGATAGTTTGGAAGTTTTTTTTCTGACAGCTGTGAGGTGCTATCTCACTGAAGTTTTGATTTCCATTTCCCTAATGATGAGTGGTGTTGCACATCTTTTCATGCATCTGTTGGCCATCTGTATGTCTTCTTTAAAGAAATGTCTGTTCTTGTATACTGCCCATGTTTTAATTGGAATATTTGAGGGTTTTGTTTGTTTTGTTTTGTTTTGTTCAGTATTAAGTTGTATAAGTTCTTCATGTATTTTGGATACTAACCCCTTATCAGATATATCATTCACAAATATATTCTTTTATTTAGTAGGTTGTCTTTTTTTGTTTTGATGATTGTTTCCTTTACTGTGCAGAAGTTTTTATTTTGATAAAGTCCCAGTAGTTTATTTTTGCTTCTGTTTCCCTTGCCTTGGAAGACGTATCTAGAAAAAAAGTGTTGCTAGGACTAATATTAGAGAAATTACGGCCTATGCTATCTTCCAGGATTTTTATGGTTTCAGGACTCATATTTAAGTCTTTATTTATTTTGAGCTTCTTTTTGTATATGGTGTAAGAAAGTGATCCAGTTTCATTGTTTTGTATGAAGCTGTCCAGTTTTCCCAATACCATTTTTTGAAGAGACGGTCTTTCCCCCATTGCATGCTCTTGCCTCTTTTCTCATGGATTAATTGACTATATAGGGACGCCTGGGTGGCTCAGTGGGTTAAGCCGCTGCCTTCGGCTCAGGTCATGATTCCAGGGTCCTCGATCGAGTCCCACATCGGGCTCTCTGCTCAGCAGGGGGCCTGCTTCCCTTCCTCTCTCTCTGCCTGCCTCTCTGCCTACTTGTGATTTCCCTCTGTCAAATAAATAAATAAAATCTTTAAAAAAAATTGTGTTTATTTTTAGGTTTTCTATGCTGTTTCTTTGAACTACTTTTGTGCCAATACTATACTATTTTGATTAATATAGCTTTGTTGTATATCTTGAACTCTGGGATTGTAATACCTCTAGTCTTGCTCTTCTTTTTCAAAAATGTCTGGGGTATTTGAGGTCTTTTGTAGAACCATACAAATTTTAGAATTATTCATTCTAGTTTTGTGGAAAAAATGGTATTTTGAGAGGGATTGTATTAAGTCTGCAGATCGTTTGTGTAAGATGGACATTATAACATGATTTTTCCCCCCCAATTCATGAGCATGAAATGTCTTTCCTTTTCTTTGTGTAGTCTTCAATATCTTTCATCAATGTTTAATAGTTTTCAGAGCACAGGTTTTTTTTTTTTTAATTTTTTATTTTTTATAAACATATATTTTTATCCCCAGGGGTACAGGTCTGTGAATCACCAGGTTTACACACTTCACAGCACTCATCAAAGCACATACCCTCCCCAATGTCCATAATCCCACCCCCTTCTCCCAAACCCCCGCCCCCCCGCCACCCTCAGTTTGTTTTGTGAGATTAAGAGTCACTTATGGTTTGTCTCCCTCCCAATCCCATCTTGTTTCATTTCTTCTTCTCCTACCCACTTAAGCCCCCATGTTGCATCACCACTTCTTCATATCAGGGAGATCATAAGATAGTTGTCTTTCTCTGCTTAACTTATTTCGCTAAGCATGATATGCTCTAGTTCCATCCATGTTGTCGCAAATGGCAAAATTTCATTTCTTTTGATGGCTGCATAGTATTCCATTGTGTATATATACCACATCTTCTTGATCCATCTCTTTGGCTAAGTTTATTTCATTGTAAGTGGGACAGTTTTCTTAATTTCTTTTTCTAGTACTTCATCATTAGTCTATAGAAGTGCAATGGATTTCTGATTTTGTATCATGCAGTCTTACAGAATTCATTTAGAAGTCTAGTATTTTTTGGGTGGAGTCTCTAAGGTTTTCTGTATATAATGTCATTTCATCTGCAAATAGTGCAATTTTACTTCTTCTTTACTGATTTGAATGCCTTTGCTGTTGTTGTTGTCATTATTGTATAATTGCTATAGCTAGCTCTTCCAGTATTTGCTGAATAAAAGTAATGAGAGTGGACATCCTTGTCTTTTTTCTGATCTTAGGAGAAAAGGTTTTTCACCATTGAGTATGATGTTACCTGTGTGTTTTTCATATGTGGCCTTTATTGTGTTCAGGTCTGTTTCTTCTAACTATTTTGTTGGGGCTTTTTATACTGAATATATGCTGTACTTTGTCAAATGCTGCATCTATTGAAATGATTATATCTTTTTTTATACTTTCTCTTATTGATGTGCTATATCATTTGACTGATTTGTGAATACTGAATGACCTGTGCATCTTATGAATTAATCCTACTTGGTCATGGTGAATGATTTTTTAATGTTTTTGTTGGATTCTGTTTGTTAATATTTTGTTGACATTTTTAACGTTTATGTTCATTGAAGATATTTGTCTGTAACTCTCTATTTTTGTAGTGTCTTTATCTGGTTTGGTATCAGGGCAATGATGGCCTTATATAATGAATTTGGAAGATTTCCTTCCTTTTTTTATTTTTTTGGAATAGTTTGAGAAGAATAGATATTAACTCCTTCTTTAAATTTTTGGCAGAATTCACTTGTGAATCCATTTGGTCCTGGACTTTTTTGTTTGGAAGTTTTTCAATTACTGATTCAATTTCATTGCTGGTAATCAGTCTGTTGAAGTTTTCTATTTCTTTCTAGTTCTGTTTTGGGAGGTAAGATGTATCTAGGAATTTATCCATTTCTTCTAGGCTTTCCAGTTTCTTAGCATTTAGTTTTTCAAATATTATCTTACAATATTTGGTGTTAGTTGTTACATCTCTTTCAATTTGGATTTTATTTATTTGCATCCTCTCTGCCTTTTTTTAAAAAATCTGACTAATGGCTTATAAATTTTGTTGATTTTGTCAAAGAATCAGCTCTTGGTTTCATTGATCTGTTCTCTTTTTTAAAATTTCTATTTTATTTATTTCTGCCCTGGTCTTTATTATTTCCTTCATTCTACTTGTTTTAGGTTTTGCTTATTCTTATTTTTTCTAGCTCCTTTAGGTGTAATGTTAGGTTGTTTGTTTGAGATTTTTTTTTCTTTTTGAGGTAGGCCTGTATTGCTAAAAACTTCCCTCTTAGAAGGGCTTTTGATTAATCCTTAAGATTTTGGGCCATTTTCATTTGTCTCCATGTATTTTTTGATTTACTGCTTTGATTTCTTGGTTGACCCACCCATTGTTTAGTAGCGTGTTATTTAACCTCCATATGTTTGTGTTCATTCTAGATTTTATTCTAGTTTGATAGTGTTGTGATCAGAAAAGATGCATGGTATAATTTCAATATTTTTATTTTTAATTTTTAAGGACTTGCTTTGTGACCTAGTATATTATCTATTCTGAAGAATGTTCCATGTACACTTGAAAAAAAAGTGTGTTTTCTGTTGTTTTAGGATGAGATGTCTGAATCTATCTGTTAGGTCCATCTAGTCCAATGTGTCATGCAAGGCACTGTTACCTTGTGATTTCTGTTTGAATGATCTGTCAATCTATATAAATTGAGTGTTTAAGTCCCCTACTATTATTGTTATAAGCCTCGTATTTGCTTTTTGTTGTTTATGTATTTGATAGCTCCCAAAATGGGTCCATAAATATTTACATTTTTTATATTTTCTTGTTGGAGTGTTCCTGTATGATAGTGATGTGTCCTTTTTTGCCTCATTATAGTCTTTGTTTAGCCATTTATTTTTCTCATATAAGTATTTATGACCCCAGCTTTCTTTTCACTTCCATTTGCATAAGTGCTTTTCCACCCTTCACTTTTAGTCTGCATATGTATTTAGGTATGAAATGAATCTCTTCTAGGCAGCGGATAGAGAGGTCTTCCTTTTTTATCCATTCTATCACCCTATAGCTTTTGATTGGAGCATTCAGTCCATTCATATTCAAAGTAATTATTGATAAGTATGTCACAAACTCATTTTCAGTGATATGAATGAGAAATAAGTCTTTATTGTTAGAAGACACTAAGATTTTAAAATCCTTACAGCACAAAGAAAATTCCTAACTGATAGGACATTGTGTAATTTTAATATTAATCTTTGGTAGAATCAACACAGGAGATAATTGTATTTTAAATAATTTTGGAACAAAAGGGACACCTTGGTGGCTCTCTTGGTTAAGCATGGTCTCATTGGTTGTGAGATCAAGCCTTACAACGGGTTTCTCATTCAGTCAGAAGTCTGCTTAAAAGATTTTCTCCCTCTGCCCTTCACTCCACTCACATTCTCTTTTTCACTCTCTCTCTAAATATATATATATATATATATATAATCTTTTAAATTGAAGATAAATACACTTGCTTTTCCAAATAATTCATACCAAATGCAATTTATTTTATTTTACTTTTAATATTATATGCACTGTGAAATACAATGTGCATACAGAGATAAATAAATATATTATGTGTGTCTTAATAAATAACTTTAAAGAGAATACCCCTGTAATTCTCATTTTGGTCAATATTATGGAATAACAATAACCCAGACACCCAGCATCTTCCTTTTCCAACCATTTAGAGGAAAACCACCATCCATATTTTATTAGTTTTCTTTTCCCTCTTTTTCTTCTTAGTTTAACTACCTATCAACTTTAGACCTAATGTCTAAAAACCTAATGTCTGTTTGGGGTAATTTTTTTTTTGCCTATTTTTCACTTTTAATTATTGAATTCCTTCTTATATACCTTCTTTTAATTAATATTAAGCTTAATATTAAGCTATAATGTACATGAAAGTAGTTTGTTCATTTTCATTGCTGTGTATCCAAACATATAGGGCTTTTTCTAGCAAACATTTAGTTATTTATTTGTAGCATAATCGTCTTTTTGTTAGAGAACACCATTAGCATAAGAATTTGAAATTTATTCAGATTTTCTTGATGGCTCAGTATATGGCTAATTTTTATAAAATTTCTCTTCATGTTTAAAAAGAATATTCTTCAGTTATTGGCTGCAATGTCCCATATAGTCTCCTAAAAGAGAGTGTTAATCACGTTGCTTAAATCTTCCATAGACTCTTATTTTCTTATTGATATACTAATTCCTGAGGAAAATTGCTAATTTTATAATTTCTTATTATGGCTGTTGATTTACATGTCTGTCTAATTGTGTTATTTCTGTCATTACATGTATATAAATTAAAATAATTTCTTTGTGAAAACATTTTATCATTATCATTTTGTGATTATCATTAATACATCATAAAAACATTGTATTATTTATCATTAAGAACCATTATAATTTCTGAAATTTTTATTTTAAAATTAATTGTTAATATTAAACTAAGAATGCTATGCCCTTTCCACTGTTTTACTTTTACTTCTTCTATATCTTCATATTATATACATTTTTGGACACTACACATTTGTTTTAAGATATTGTTTTCTTTTAACCAGAATATTTATTTTTAACTATAGTTTAAACAATCATTTTTATTTTGCCCTCACCATTTATTTAACCTATTCTATATTTTCTTTCATCTTCTTTCCTTTTAGATGATTTATATATACTTTCTTATTCTTTTGGATTTTTTATATATGTCATATTTTCAATTTCCCTTCAATAGGTTTTTAAAATTAAAACTGTATTTCTAAGAGAATTGACAATTACTTACAAAGTTGCAACCTGCATTTTAAGTCCTCAAAGTGAATTTTTCAGCTTTATTGCGATATGATTGACATATAACATTGTTAAAGTTTAAGGTGTAAACATTATTTATTGCATATATATTGCAAAATGTTCACCACAGTAAAGTTAGTTAACACATCTTTGACTCAGATAATTACAATTGTGTTATTGTCTACTCTCACAGCAACTCTCAAGTGTACAGCACAGTATTGTTAACTATAGTCACAATGCTATCTATACCTTAGATTCCCCAGAACTTACTTCTCTTAAAACTGAAAGTTTGTACCCTTTGACCAACATTTCCCCATTTCCCCCAACCCTCAACATCTGGCAATCACCATTATGCTCTTTGTTTCTATGAGTTCAATGTTTATAGAATCCACATATAAATTAGATGATACAGTCTTTATCCGTCTGAATTATTTCACTTAGATTAATGATCTTAAGAAGGACTGACCATGCTGTTGCAATAATGGGATTTTCTTCTCTTATTGTTGCTGAATTATATCATCTATCTATCTATTCATCATCTATCTATCATCTATCTATCTATCTATCTATCTATCTATCTATCATCATCTATCATCTATCCCTCTACCTCAATTAATGCACACTTAAATTGTTTCCATGTATTAGGCATTATGTATAATGCTACAAGGAACATGGACATGCAAATAGCTCTTTGACAGAGTGTTTTCATTTCCTTTGGCTCTTGAACTAGAAGTAGAATTGCTAGATCATTTGGTAGTTCTATTTTTAATATTTTGAAGAATGATCATACTGTTTTCCACAGTGACTATACCAATTTACATTCCCACCAAAGTGCACCAGAGTTCCCTTTCTTCCACATCCTTGCCAGAATTTACTATCTTTTGATTTTCTGGTAAGTTACAACAGGTGTGAGATGATATCTCATTATGGTTTTTTTCAGTGTTCCAAGATTTATTTTTTATGTGCCACACCCAGTGGTCCATGCAATATGTGCTCTCCTTAATCACATTACCAGGCTCACCTATCCCCCCACCCACCTCCCCTCCAAAACCCTCAGTTTGTTTCTCAGAGTCCACAGTCTCTCATGTTTGTCTCCCCCTATGATTTCCCCCAATTCACTTTTCCTTTCCTTCTCCCAGTGTCCTCCATGTTACTACTTATTCTCCACAAGTAAGTGCAACCATATGATAATTGGCTTTCTTTGCTTGACTTATTTTACTCAGCATTATCTCCTCCAGTCCCATCCATGTTGATACAAAAGTTGGGTTTTCATCCTTTTTGATGGAGGCATAATATTCATTGTATATATGGACCACATCTTTTTTATTCATCCGTCCATTGAAAGGCATCTTTCTTCTTTCCACAGTTGGCAATTGTGGACATTGCTATTATGAACATTGGGGTACAGATAGCCCTTCTTTTTACTACATCTGTATCTTTGGGGTAAATAACCAGTATTGCAATTGCAGGGTCATTGTGTTTTGATTTGCATTTCCCAGAGAATCAGTGATCCCAAGTACATTTTGATATACCTGTTGGCCATTTGTATGTTTTCTTTGGAGAAATTTGTATTCAATTTCTCTACCCAGTTTTTAATTAGATGATGATGATGATGATGATGATGATGATGATTTGCTTTGCTATTGAATTTCCTTTTGTATTTTGAATATTAACCCCTTATCATATATTTGTTTTGCAAATATTTTCTCCAAATATGTATTTCTCACTTTGTTAATTGTTTCTTTGTTATGCAGAAGCATTTTAGTTTGATATATTTTCATTTGAGAATTGGTGCTAAATTTTCTTTAAGTGTTTGGTAGAATTCACATATGAATGGGGAGCTTGTTCTTGATTATGGGCAGTGTGTGCTTGTGGGATACAGGCAAATTTAGCTGCTCTTGTTTGTGCAGTTATTCTCAAGGTGTTGTTGTTGTTGTTGTTGTTGTATTGCTGAAGTTTCTTAAGTGAATTCCTGAGCTCTTCCAGAGCAGTTTTTGTACCCTAATTATTGATTTTGGGGAATTATGGAGATCAGGGTCTCATTTGTCTTCTTGGTGACATCACTATAAAGTAAAATTTTAATTAAGGTAAAACTTATTCTTTTATGTTTTCACATCTTACATCTCACTTTAATCTATTTTGAGATTCTTTTTATGTATTGTATAAGAAAGTAATTCAGTTTTATTCTTTTACATGTAACTGTCCAGGTTTCCCAAAACCATTCATCAAAGAGACTGTCTTTTCCCTACCATATATTCTTGCTTCCTTTGTCACAGATTAATTGACATCTAGGTAGGGTTTCTTTCTGAGCACTCTATCTTGTTCCATTGATATATGCTATTTTTGTACCACTATTTTTGTGCCAGTACTATACTGATTTGTTTATATGCATTTGTAGTATATCTTGAAATATGGGATTGTGATATCTCCAGTTTTATTCTTCTTTTCCGAGATTGCTTGAGTATTCAAGGTCTTTTGTGGTTTCATATAAATTTTAGGATTATTTATTTCACTTATGTGAAAAATGCTATTGACATAACATTTTAACCAAATATTTTTTCCCAATCTATTAGCATGGTATATCTCTCCATTTTTGTCACCTTCAATTTCTTTCATCAATATCATACAGTTTTTAGAGCACAGATCTTCCATCCTCTTGGTTAAATTTATTCCTAGGTATTTTATTTTTTTATTGGCATAATCACAAGTGAGATTCTGCCACTTTGTTATTTGTGTATAGCAAAACAACAGGGTTTTGTGTATTTATTATGTATGCTGATACTAAATTCATCTATCAGTTCTAAAAGTTTTTGGTGGAATCCTTTGGGTTTTCTATATATAGCATCATGTCATTTTCAAATAGTAAAATTTTACTTCTTCCTTACCAATTTGGATTCTTTTTGTTTATTTTTCTTGTCTGATTGTTGTGGCTAAGACTTTAAATACTATATTGAATGAAAGTGGTGAGAATAGACATCTTTGTCTTGCTTCATTCTTAGAGAAAAAGCTTTAAGTTTTTCAACATCAAGTGTAATATTAGCTCTGAATTTGTCATATATGGCCCATATATTGAGGTATGTTCCCTCTAACCCCACTTTGCTGAGAATTTTTATCATGAACAGATGTTGTATTTTGTCAGATGATTTTTCTGCATCTATTGGGATGATCATACTATTTTTATCCTATGTTTTATTGATAAAATGTATCACATCTATTGATTTGCAAATGTTGACTCACCCTTGTGTGTTTGGGATAAATCCTACTTTATCATAGAGAATACATTTTTAAAATATATTATTGACTTTGGGTGGCTAATATTTTGTTGAGGATTTTTGCCTCTAAGTTCATCAGATATATTGGCTCATGATTTATTTATTATTATTATTATTATTATTATTATTTTGATACTGTTTTTGACTAGTTTTGGTATCAGAATAATGCTAATCTCATAGAACCAATTCAGAAGTGTTCCTTCTTTGATTTTTTTGGAATGGTGTAAGACAAATATGTATTAATTTTTCTTTAAATATTTGGTAGAATTAACTTTTGACTAGTCATGGACTTTTGTTTGTTAGGAGTTTGTTGTTGTTATTTTTGGTTTTGTTGTTGTTTATAGATTCAATTTCTTTGCTAGTGATCAGACTCTTCAAATTTTCTATTTCTTTCTGATTCAGTTTTAGAAGATTGTATGTTTCTATAAATTTATCTGTTGTTTTCTAGGCTGTCCAGTTTGTTGTCATACAATTTATCAAGTATTTTCTTATAATTCTGTGTATTCCTGTAGTGTTATTGGTTGTTATTTCTCCTTTATTTTTAATTCTGTTTATTTGAATCCTCTCTCTCTCTCTCATTTCTTGATGAGTCTAGCTAAATGTTTACCAATTTTGTTTATTTTTTGAAAGAACCAATTCTTGGTTTCATTGGCCCTTTAAATTTTTTTTTTAGTCTGTATTTCATTTCTTTTTGCTCTAATCGTTTTTTAATTTCCTTCAATCTGCTAGATTTGGATTTATTTGTTCTTTTTTTAATATTTTTCTAGATACTTTAGGTCTACATTTTAGCTGTATTTGAGATTTTTCTTCTTTCTTGAGGCAGACTTTTCTTCTTCTTGAGGTAGACTTGTATTGCTATGTATTCTCTTAGAACTGCTTTCACTGTGTCCCGAAGATACTGAACCATTGTGTTTTAATTTTTACTTGTCTTTATGTATATTTTTATTTCCTCTTTGATTTCCTCATTGAACGACAGGTTGTTTAGTAGTGTGTGGTTTAGTTGCCATGTGTTTGTGTTTTTTTCCTCAGGTATTTTTCTTGTAATTGATTTTTAGTTTATACTGTTGTAGTGGGAATAAAATGATCAACCATAAAATTATATCACGATATCAATCTGTTGAAATTTATTGAGATTTTTGTTTGTTTGTTTGTTTTTGTGGATTTTGTTTCTGTTTTTGTTTTGCCTATCACGTTATCTATCCTGGAGAATATTTCATGTGTATTCTGCTGTTCTTGGAGGTATATATCTGTTAGATATATGTCTGGTCTAATGTTCCTTTCAAAGCTCTTGTTTCCTTCTTGATTTTGTGCCTGGATAACCTATTCATTGATGTAAGTGAGTTGTCAAAATTTCTTACTATTGTATTGCCGTTAATTTCTCCTTTTATTTCTCTTAATATTTTCTTTATATATTTAGTTACCCCTATGTTGGGTTCATAGATATTTATTAATGTTATATCCTCTTGTTGGATTGAGTCTTTATCATTATGCAGTGGTCTTTATCTCTAACTACATAATCCTTAAAGGGACTATCCACCAAGATGATCTAACAATTGTAAACACCTATGCCCCCAATATGGGAGCAGCCAATTACATAAGAAAACTGTTAATCAAGATAAAGAGTCATATTGATATGAATACACTAATCATAGGAGATCTTAACACGCCTCTCTCAGAAATAGACAGATCATCGAAGCAGAAAATCAATAAAGAAACAAGAGCATTGAATGACACATTGGACCAGATAGACCTCATAGATATATACAACATTCCACCCTCAAAAAACAGAATACTCATTCTTCTCAAGTGCACATGGAACCTTCTCCAGAATAGACCACTTACTGGGTCACAAATCAGGACTCAACCGACACCAAAAGACTGAGATTATTCCCTGCATATTCTCAGATCACAATGCTTTGAAACTGGAGCTTAATCACAAGGAAAATTTCCGAAGGGACTCAAACACCTGGAAACTAAAGGCCACCTTGCTTAAGAATGCTTGGATCAACCAGGAGATCAAAGAACTGAAACAATTCATGGAAACCAATGACAATGAAGACACTTTGGTTCAAAATCTATGGGATACAGCAAAGGTGGTCCTAAGGGGAAAATACATAGCCATCCAAGCCTCCCTCAAAAAAATTGAAAAATCCAGAACACAGCAGCTGTCTCTACATCTTAAAGAACTGGAGAATCAACAACAAATCAAACCAACTCCACACATAAGAAGGGAAATCATCAAGATTAGAGCTGAGATCAATGAGGGAGAAACCAGAGATACAGTAGAACGTATCAATGAAACTAGAAGCTTTTTTTTTTTGAAAGAATCAATAAGATCGATAAACCATTGGCCACAGTAATCCAAAAGAAAAGAGAGAAAGCCCAAATTCATAAAATTATGAATGAAAAGGGAGAGATCACAACTAACACCAAGGAAGTAAAAACAATCATCAGAAGTTATTATCAACAGTTAGATGCTAATAAGCTTAGCAACCTAGAGGAAATGGATGCATTCCTGGAAAACTATAAACTCACAAAATTGAACCAGGAAGATATTGACAACCTGAATAGACAGATCTCTAGTAACGAGATTGAAGCAGTGATCAAAAACCTCCCAAAAAACAAGAGCCCAGGACCTGACGGATTCCCTGGGGAATTCTACCAAACTTTCAAAGAAGAAATAACACCTATTCTCCTGAAACTGTTTCAAAAAATTGAAGCAGAAAGAAAACTTCCTGACTCTATGTATGAAGCCAGCATTACCCTGATACCCAAACCAGGCAGACCCTACCAGAAAGGAGATTTTCAGACCAATATCACTGATAAATATGGATGCTAAGATTCTCCACAAGATCCTAGCCAACAGGATCCAACAGCACATTAAAAAGATTATCCACCATGACCAGGTGGGATTCATCCCTGGGCTACAAGGTTGGTTCAACATTCGCCAATCAATCAATGTGATAGAACAAATTAATAAGAGAAGAGAGAAGGACCACACGGTCCCATCAATTGATGCAGAAAAAGCACTTGGTAAAATCCAGTATCCATTCCTGATTAAAACGCTTCAAAGTGTAGGGATAGAGGGAACATTCCTAAACTTCATCAAATTTATCTATGAAAGACCCACAGCAAATATCATCCTCAATGGGAAAAAGCTTGCAGCCTTCCCTTTGAGATCAGGCACACGACAAGGATGCCCACTCTCACCACTCTTGTTCAACATAGTATTAGAAGTCCTAGCAACAGCAATCAGACAATAAAGAGAAATGAAATGTATCCAAATTGACAATGAAGAAGTCAAACTCTCTCTATTTGCATATGACATGATTCTTTATATGGAATACCCAAAAGACTCCACCCCCAAACTACTAGAACTCATACAGCAATTCAGCAACATGGCAGGATACAAAGTCAATGTGCAGAAATCACTGGATTTCTTATACACTAACAATGAAAATACAGAAAGGGAAATTAGAGAATCAATTCCATTTACTATAGCACCAAGAACCATAAGATACCTGGGAATAAACCTAACCAAAGAGGTAAAGGATCTTTACTTGAGGAAATAGAGAACACTCATAAAAAAAAATGAAGAAGACTCAAAAAAATGGAAGACCATTCCATGCTCTTGGATCGGAAGAATGAACATTGTTAAAATGTCTATACTGCCTAGAGAAATCTATACTTTCAATGCCATTCTGATCAAAATTCCACCGGTATTCTTCAAAGAGCTGGAGCAAATAATCCAAAAATTGTATGGAATCTGAAGAGACCCCGAATCGCTAAGGAAATGTTGAAAAACAAAAATAAAACTGGGGGCATCACCTTACCTGTTTTCAAGCTTTATTACAAATCTGTGATCACCAACAAGCATGGTACTGGCATAAAAACAGACATATAGACCAGTGGAACAGAGTAGAGAGACCAGATATGGACCTTCAACTCTATGGTCAAGTAATCTTCGGCAAAACAGGAAATAATATACAGCCTTTATTTAAAAATCTATTTTGTTTGTTAAAAATGTTGTTACTCCAGCTTTTTTTAAACTTCCATTTGTATCATATATATTTTTCCTCTTTTTTTTTCTTCAATCTATATGTGTCTTTATGACTGAAGTTACTCTTTTATAGATAGTATATAGATGGGTTTCATTTTTTTATCCATGTGGTCATCCTATGTCTTTGATAGATAATCCATTTGCATTTAAAATAATTATTCAAGTTATATACTTATCAGCATTTTGTTATTTTTTTATTGTTTCTGAAGTTTTTTCTCTTGCTTTTTTTTCTTCTCTTGATCTCTTCCCTTGTGGTTTGATGGCTCTCTTTATTTCTATGCTTACATTTCTCTCTCTCTCTCTTTTTCTATTTAGTGAATAATAGCTACACTATTGTAGGTTTTTTATTTTGATTTACCATTGGGCTCATACATAACATCTTATGTATATAATAGGGTATAACAGAGTGATGGTTGCTTAAGCTTAAATACATTCTAAAAGCATCACATCTTTACTCCTCCCTTCATGTTTTATATATATTATGTGATATTATATATATATATATATATTGCATATCCCTTGACTATTTTTTTTATTAATTTTTTATTTTTTATAAACATATATTTTTATCCCCAGGGGTACAGGTCGGTGAATCACCAGGTTTACACACTTCACAGCACTCACCAAAGCACATACCCTCCCCAATGTCCATAATCCCACCCCCTTCTCCCAAAACCCCTCCCCCCCAGCAACCCTCAGTTTGTTTTGTGAGATTAAGAGTCACTTATGGTTTGTCTCCCTCCCAATCCCATCTTGTTTCATTTATTCTTCTCCTACCCACTTAAGCCCCCATGTTGCATCACCACTTCTTCATATCAGGGAGATCATATGATAGTTGTCTTTCTCTGCTTGACTTATTTCGCTAAGCATGATACGCTCTAGTTCCATCCATGTTGTCGCAAATGGCAAGATTTCATTTCTTTTGATGGCTGCATAGTATTCCATTGTGTATATATACCACATCTTCTTGATCCATTCATCTGTTGATGGACATCTAGGTTCTTTCCATAGTTTGGCTATTGTGGACATTGCTGCTATAAACATTCGGGTCCACGTGCCCCTTTGGATCACTACGTTTGTATCTTTAGGGTAAATACCCAATAGTGCAATTGCTGGGTCATAGGGCAGTTCTATTTTCAACATTTTGAGGAACCTCCATGCTGTTTTCCAGAGTGGCTGCACCAGCTTGCATTCCCACCAACAGTGTAGGAGGGTTCCCCTTTCTCCGCATCCTCGCCATCATCTGTTATTTCCTGACTTGTTGATTTTAGCCATTCTGACTGGTGTGAGGTGATATCTCATTGTGGTTTTGATTTGTATTTCCCTGATGCCGAGTGATATGGAGCACTTTTTCATGTGTCTGTTGGCCATCTGGATGTCTTCTTTGCAAAAATGTCTGTTCATGTCCTCTGCCCATTTCTTGATTGGATTATTTGTCCCTCAACTCTATGGCCAACTAATCTTCGACAAAGCAGGAAATAATGTCCAATGGAAAAAAGTCAGCCTCTTCAATAAATGGTGCTGCGAAAATTGGACAGCCACATGCAGAAAAATGAAATTGGACCATTTCCTTACACCACACACAAAAATAGACTCAAAATGGATGAAGGACCTCAATGTGTGAAAGGAATCCATCAAAATCCTTGAGGAGAACACAGGCAGCAACCTCTTCGACCTCTGCCGCAGCAACATCTTCCTAGGAACAACGCAAAAGGCAAGGGAAGCAAGGGAAAAAATGAACTATTGGGATTTCATCAAGATCAAAAGCTTTTGCATAGCAAAGGAAACAGTTAACAAAATCAAAAGACAACTGACAGAATGGGAGAAGATATTTGCAAACGACATATCAGATAAAGGGCTAGTGTCCAGAATCTATAAAGAACTTAGCAAACTCAACACCCAAAGAACAAATAATCCTTGACTATTTTTTTAAAGATTTTATTTATTTATTTGACAGAGAGAGAGAGATCACAAATAGGCAGAGAGGTAGGCAGAGAGAGAGGAAGAAGCAGGCTCCCTGCTGAGCAGAGAGCCCAATGTGGGGTTTGATCCCAGGACCCTGAGATCATGACCTGAGCTGAAGGCAGAGGCTTTAACCCACTGAGCCACCCAGGCACCCCTATCCCTTGACTATTTTTTTGTAGATATAATTGATTTTACTACTTTTGTTTTAACTTCTATACTGGCTTTATCAGTGACTCATCTACTACCTTTCCTATATGTTTATTTTTTAAAAATTTTCCTCCTATAAGACCTGTACTCCAAAAACCATAAAACACTGATAAAAGGAATTGAAAATAACACAAAGAGATTGAAATATATTCTATGCTCAAAGGAGTCTTTTTTTCATTTTTCACTTTTCACGGCCTAGAAAGAACTAGAATTTTCCCTTACTGGAAGCCAACTGAGAATGGAGAAATACAGTTTGGAAAGTGGCCATTATAGTGTTAAAAGCAAAAAAATGGAAGATGCATTTGGAGTTTGCAGATACTAGGTAAATACTGGGTAGACACTTATCATACACATTTTTAAAAGATTTTTATTTTTTTGTTGTTTTTTTATTTATTCAAGAAAGAGAGATGGGAGGGAAGAGGGAGGAGAGTCTTAAGTAGACTCCACCCTCAATGTAGAGACCAATGTGGGGTTTGATCTCAGGACTCTGAGATCACTACCCAAGCTGAAATCAAGAGTCAGATTCTTAATTGACTGTACCCCTCTTACACAGTTTAATACATAGTGAAATTGGGGATAATTTAATGTTAATTAGTCTTAAATTTTTATAATGTTTTCTTTGACTAATGAATTATTTATAAGTTTGACTTTTACTTTATAACTGCACTTATGGCAGATTTTTTTTGGTAATAATTTATTACTTTGTTGATTTTTAAGGAAATAGATCTTTTTTTTTTTCATTGAAAACTTTTTCTTTTAATTTTTTATTGTTTATAAACATATATTTTTATCCCCAGGGGTACAGGTCTGTGAATCACCAGGTTTACACAATCCAAAGGGGCACGTGCACCCGAATGTTTATAGCAGCAATGTCCACAATAGCCAAACTATGGAAAGAACCTAGATGTCCATCAATAGATCTTTTTTTTTTAAGATTTTTTATTTGTTTATTTGACGGACAAAAATCACAAGAAGTCAGAGAGGCAGGCAAAGAGAGAGAGGTGGAAGCAAGCTCCCTGCCAAGCAGAGAGCCTGATGTTGGGCTTGATCCCAGGACCCTGGGATCGTGACCTGAGCCGAAGGCAGAGGCTTTAACTCACTGAGGCACCCAGGCACCCAAGGAAATATATCTTAAATTATATATTTACATATTATTAACTTTTTAAAAATTCTAACCTACAATCATTTTCTAAACATGTTTTGAAAAGTTTGACTTTTAAAGTATTTCCTTTGTTTATTTGAGAGCACTAGTTGGGGGTGAGGGGCGGGAGAGGGAGAAGCAGATTCCCCCCGATCAGGGAGCCCAATACAATGCTGGATCCCAGGACAGTGAGATCATTGCCTAATATGAAGGCAGACACATAACTGACTGAGCCACATAGGTGCATCTCTCTCCCATGTTTTGAAAAGTTTTGAAAAGTCAAGTTGCTGTTTATTATATACAGAATTCTATGTCTCCTATGTCCAATTTTTTAATTTTTATATTTATGTCTTTGTGAGATATTTCTTTAAGAGGATTCAGTTAATCTTTCTTTTTGAGTATTATCATGGGTTTGTTTACTTGATTTTTGGAAAAGGTCTTTTATTTGCTCAATCCACATTATGTTTTTTATTAACCTTTTGTTAAGAATTATTTGCAATTTCAAGGGCTGATACCCAAGATTTATAAAGAACTTCTTAAACTCAATACCAAAAAGTGAATAATCAGGTCAAAAATTGGGCAGAAGACATGAAAAGACACTGCTCCAAGGAAGACATACAAATGGCTACCAGTCATATGATAAAATGTTCATCATTAGCCATCAGGAAAATTCAAATCAAAACCACACTGAGATACCACCTGACACAAGTTAGAATGGCCAAAAGTTAATAAGGCAGGAAATAAAAAATGTTGGAGAGGATGTGGAGAAAGACTAACCATCTTACACTGTTGGTGGGAATGCAAGTTGGTGCAGCCACTTTGGAAAACAGTGTGTAGATTCCCCCAAAATGTTAAAGTAGAGCTACCTTTTGACCTGGCAATTGAACTACCAAGTATTTACCCCAAAATACAGATGTAGTGAAAAGAAAGGCCATATGTACCCCAATGTTCATAGCAACAATGTCCATAATAACCAAATTGTGGAAAGAACTGAGATGCCTTTCAACAAACAAATGGATAAAGAGATGTGGTCCATATACACAATAGAATAATACTCAGCCATCAGAAAGGATGAATAACCAACTTTTGCATCAATATAGATGGGACTAGAGGCGATTATGCTGAGTGAAATAAGTCTAGCAGAGAGAGTCGATTTTCATGTGGTTTCACTTACTTATGGAATATAAGGAATAACACGGAGGACATTAGAAGGAAAGGAAAAGTGAAGGGGGCAGGTGAACCATCAAAGACTGTGGACTCTAAGAAACAAACTGAGGGTTTTAGAGGGTAAGGGCGTGGGGTGGGTATATATTGTATGCAGCCCTGTGTGTTATATGTAAACAATGTTAACAGTGAATCTTGGAGCACTACATCAAAAATTAATGATGTATTGTATGGTGACTAACATAACACAATAGACATTTTTTAAAAAGATTTGTAATTTCTAATTATGATATTGGAATGTCTGAAAAATATGTTTAGTTTTTGAATATGTGTATTTTTTATTGTAGTGGAAATTTTCCCATCTTCAAATACTGCATAGACAGCAAGATTTCCAGCTGCTTTTTCCAGATCATTGTGTATTGTTTTCTAGCTTATATGAAAGAATATTTTAAGGTCTTTATTATAATGGTGGGGAGCTGAGTTCTAGCTCCTCATTTTTATGTAAGCTTATATCCTCTGTTCCTACATAAGCACAGGAACACAAAGTTCAAGCTTTTAGGCCCTTTAATCTAGTTTCTCTATGTCTTAAAAGCTTTAACTCGCTTAACACACTCTATCTTTTACCTCTCTCTTTGTGGTCCCTGGCTATTTCCCTTCATTTTAAGCTTGTCTAATTAATTGGAGAAAAACTTGCTGTTATTTTTGGTTAAATATATTTAAAACACAATATCAGTCTTTCATCTTTTCTGAAGCTAGTTACTAGTTTATTTGTTTGATAGGGTTCAAATTTTACATAGGCTCTTATACACTATAGACTTTACAAGAATTTCATTTTAGACTATAGGAGAGACTTTTCATTTAGTTAAGAGTGCAGTCTGGTGAATTCTGTTCATTCCAAGACTTCTGGGAATATTTGAAAAGAAAAAATAAAAAAGCACTGTTCTGAACTTGGGTTAGCATTGGTACTCTCTTAGAAGACACCATCCTCCTCGATAGACCTTATAATAGCCATATCCATTTGCAAGAGAGGAGATATTTATGAACTAAAGTTGTAAGTTAAATATATAATCATATATTTAAAAAATTAACATAGAATTATCATTGCTCATAAGGTATCCATAAGGTCAGTGAATTCTTCCATTTTGTTAAATTGAACTATGTTCTGTGGAAAATGGAAGGATTTAATTCAATAAGGTATAAAAACTATAGTTGTAAAATATGGGACAGAAAAAAAATTGTAGAATTTTATTCCAATCTGACTTTTACCCCAATCATTTTACAAAAACCATTTTTGTAATCGTTTGGTGAAGATCAACAGTGACCTTCACTTTGCTAAATTGATAGTCAATTTTCAGTTTTCTTTTTACCTGACTTATTGATAACATTAGACACAGTTACCACTTACTTTTCTTAATACTGTCCTTTGACTTTCAGGACCCTCCCTACACATTCATAGATTTCTTACAACCACATTAATGCCCTTTCACAGTCTCATCTTTTGTCCTTCAACCTCTTGTCAAGAAGTTGTGCCAGGATTTTAGTCTTTGACTTACTTCTCTAGTCATAGTAAGTTCTTTGATAATTTAATTTCATCTTATTATGGTTAAATGCTATATATCTGCCAATATTTTGTAAATATCTGTCTCCAGCCCACACATCTTTATGAAACCCAGTTAAATCATCACTTTAATGTAAACTAGTGTTTTCAAATTTAGCATTTCCAAATTAGGTTTCCTGATGAATTCATTTCAAACTGCTTTACTTACAGACTTTACCTCAGTCTGTAGAGATGGAATTCATCCTTCTGGTCTTCTCAAGTTAAAATCCATGGACCCATTCCTGACTATTCTTTCCATCACAATCAGTCAATACAACAGAAAATCTTGCTGGCTCTGCCTCCAAGATTTATTCAGAATTTATACTTTGGTATATCTCTCCTACTAGGACTCTGATCTAATATTATAATTTTGTCTTAATTGATCTCTTAGCTCCCATCTAGCCCCATGTTAATCTTTCTGAAATATAGTTAATGATTCCTCTGAGACATTAATGAAGTCATGGCACTCCTATTTTTAAAATGCTATTATGGTTCTGATAAATGATAGTGAATATCCTTAAAATGATTTACAACAGGGTCTTTTGGATCTGGACCACACTTACTCCTCCACTGTCATCTCTGACTACCCCTTCTTAAGCTCATTTGCCTTTAGACACCTTGACTTTCTTGAGATTCTTTGAACATGTCATTCATGTTCTCCCACCTCAGAATTTGGTTCTACCTGAAAATTTCTCTTGGCCATCCATGGTCAGCTCCCTTACAGTATTTCTTTTCCTAGCATCATCTCACCTGATTACCCCCATTTAATAATATAATCTGCCTGTTTTATACACCTCAAACCCTTTTTTCCACTCTACTTTCTCTTTTTTTCCCATAGTGGTATTTTATTCTGTCATGCTATATAATATATTTCTTATCTATCTTCTTTAGAATGTGCACATTATAGAGGTGATTGTTTATTCCTTGGTTCACTGAAGTATACAAACCATCTAGACCAGAACCTGGTACAGAACACACGCTTAGTTTTAACTTATTGAATAAATAAATGAAAGATACATCAATTAATTTTTCATGTGAATTTAAAGCAAATCATCTATGAAATATACTTTGAGACTTAGAAGAACTTTGTGGTAAGTCATTTGAATTTATGTGATAGTCCTTTATAGTAAAACTAATTTAAACATGAATTTAAGGAATAATCAATTGCAAACATAAAAAAGACTATTAGTCTTATACATTATATACATTATGGAAAGTGTTATCTCTCTCATACATATGCAAAAACAAAGCTGTCTGTAGCCAGAGTACTAGAAGTTTTAAAGCAATTATCTTGATTGGTATGTTCTATTATATAAATAATAATTAATACATAATTTATTTAAAATAGTATGTTCTTCAACCTCTAAAGTGCATCATTTTTTGTAATTAACTGCTTGAAGTTTTGATAAAAAGTGACATAATTAAAACCAGATTGCCTTCTCACTTATAAAAACATAAATGTCAGTAGTATAATGAAATCTTGTGGAATAATTGTGCCTCTTCTATACAAAATAAATTCCCAATTCTTTGCTATGTTTGATTCTGAGAAAGTTCACTTCAGTAATCTAGTTATTTTCTAAAGACAAAGTGAAAAGCAGGCTTGGAATAATTTGTTCTTTATATCTTGCTTCAAAATTGTCAACAAAGAGATAGAATTAATTGCCTCATCATACTTGCTTATGATTTTACATATGATTAGCCTGGGCAAAAAAAGCACGGGTTTTATATACACGAAGTTAGAACTATCCAGAAACTGCTTGTCAAGAACCTGTCAGCTCACTTACAATATTTTTGTTATTAAATAGCTTTTCTTTTGCTGCCAGTTCATAGTAAGCCTAATAGAAACACTTTAATTACAGTTTGAAGGTTAGTCACTTACTCTTTAAGACTATCTCCAGATCACTTTCTTCCCATTATTAATTATTAGCAAAATCAATTTGTAGTTTCTCAATGTGCTTAAACCTCTAAAAATGTGTAAAAGAAGACACATACCATTAATAGTCTATATAATGACGAGTTCATTAGTTTGTAAATTGTTGGATAAAAGGTACATGCAATGTTGCTGCATCAGCAATTTATATAGGAGTTGTGTTTTTTTGTTTGTTTGTTTAAACATTTTTAGTCTGCCATTTTAGGTCCCTCCCCCACTGCTCACTGTAAGATAGAAAAAAAAATTTAACCTGAAATTTAATATGTAAGATCCAAATAATATAAAAAAAATATTTTTTTACCTAAAAAGAATACAGAAAAGATATTTGATTTTGTGATGAACTACTCCTTCACAGAAGTACTCTTTATCTGAAACAGTTGCTCTTTAAATTTGCCTATGTGTAGTTTAACTAATTCAAGCTTATATACAAAATGTAAATAAAGTACTATATATATAATAAATCCACTTAAGGTATATTTCAAATAAGGTAAATATCAGCTTAAAGGGATTAGCTGAAGTGTGTTGGTGGATGTCTATATTCCGATAGAGCTTTGATAACATAAATACTATAGCCTGGAAGGAAATTATTTTTAGTTCATTTTTAGTGTGAATATATATATGGACCTGCAAACTATATGTGAAAAACACCCAATGTGTATTTCCTTGTGTCAGTGGGAAGAAAAACTACTAATTAAATATATCATGTAGGTACATAATTGAAAGAAAAAGTCAACATTTTGAAACATCCACAATTTATAATGGAAATCAAATGAGCACTTTTTTCAAAAATCCATTTCATTTTCTTTGTTTTGAAAATAAAGTATATTTAAACATTAGAATATACATGATTAGCATTGTTTTCTGGACTGATTACTTGAATTTCATAGTATAATGGCTACATCAATAATTTATTTGTCTGCATAATAACATTTTTTTTCTGTAATGAGCTAATGTCATTGAATCATGAAGAAACAATTATCTCAATTAATACTTGGATTCATAAAATAACAATATGGCACATATATTACTGTATGTTACTATCAGAATTTTGTATTGTGTTTTCACTGGTTAATTTCAACAAAACTCATGACTGCACATAATTAAATAATCTCCACACTAGTATATATAAATTCCAACTAACCATACATTCAAATCAAGCTAAACTTGGTCCCTTCATTTTAATAGCAGCTCCAAACCAAGAGATTGCTGAAGGAATTTCCCAGGTGGAAGCTACTTACCAGTCCAAATTGAAGTTGGAGACTAGAGGACTCCAAGAGGGAAATCTTGGAGATCTCAATAGAGATTTATTATGCAAAGATAATTGTTGCAAAAATGGAAAATAAAAGAGAATTAGAAACTACAGGAAAAAATTCTTCAACAAAGACTTGATTGAAATATGAAGTAGAATAACATGTAACATGATTATTAACTGTTGGCTTATATGAAAGGCAAATAAACTCTTTTTTTTTTTTTTTTTGGCAAATAAACTCTTTACACATGAGTCTGGTATACACAGAACCCAGGGAAAAGGAATTTTAGTCATAGCACATCATTAAACACTATCTATGTAATCATGATAATGTATATATTTTATGTACAATTCTTAATCAGTTTATAGACAAAACAGAAAAAAAATCATCATTTTAATAGCTTAATGTTGATACTATTATCCTAAGTGGAGCCTAGAAAAATTTAGGGTATGACAAGTATACAATACTAATATCCACAGCTTATAAAGAGACATTCAAATGCTTTCAGAATTTGGTGGTTCAAAATTAGAGATTTAAAAATATTATTTATAATTACAAATGAAACCAACAGTGAAACCAATGTAAACAAAGTGCATGCATGTTTGTACATGTATACACACATGTGCACATATACACATATGTATACATATAAGACATTATGGAATAGGGACTATGAGTTAACTAAATGCATACCATTCAGATCAAGGTATCAGTTGTTATTTTTTAAACTTGATAAAGCAAAGAAACATGGTTTTAAAGTGGATGAAAAAAGTTTCAGAACTCCTGATCCAATCTTCTTAGCCTGGCTTGCACAACATTGGGCCTGTATCTTAGTGTTTTTTTCCTGTGTATCTTTCTTTATACTCCCTTGGCTCCACAATCCTGACCCACTCAACTTCATTCCTTTCCCAGAGTGTGTCTGCTTTCTCTAATTCAGATCTCTCACATACTTTCCCTACTCCTTTTTTTTTTTTCCCTTTCTAAAGGGAAAACATAGCTAACTCCTTATACTTCCTGTTTTCTAGGAAGACTTCCCTAATGAGCTCAGACCTCTGTTGTAGCTATTTCTATTTGATTGTTGTTTTTCTCCTGTTGTGGCACATCTTGCACTGTAAGGTACTCCATTTTTCATGTTTTAACCCTTCACAATAGATCCCATGAGGACAGAGATCTTTGTTTTTTAACACTTAACATAGCAGAGTCCAAGACATGAAACAGATGCTCAGAAATTATGTTAATTTTCAGTCTTAATGACATGGAGTGAACTAACAGAAAATGTGTGTACCGTGATCAAAGACTGGTATCAAATATACTAAATCACTTCTTTATGAAAAAACATCAACTAAAATCATTTTTATGTGAAAAATATTTATGAACAAGTAAAAAATATTGCATGTTATATTTAACATAATTCTTTGTAAAAATATATATCTCAAGATCAGTGTCAAACTCAAAATGGATGTTCGATATTTATTGGAAGATAAATTAATGAGATCACAGTATAACATCATGTTTGGAAGCTCAGTCTTTAAAAGAAAACATTCTTAGTTTCTTGGGATTAGTTGTGTGAAAAGGTATCAATCACTGAAAGTCTCAATTTTATTTTCCATAAAACAAGGATAATATTTAACTTTCTAGATTTTATTTTTAATTAATTATTTTATTAACATGTAATTTATTAATGTAATTTATTATTTTATTAATTATTATTTTATTAATATTATTTTATTTATTAATTTATTTTATTAACATGTAATATATTATTTGCCACAGGGGTACAGGCCTGTGAATTGTCAGGTTTACTCACTTCACAGCACTTCACAGCACTCACCATATCACATACCCTTCCCAATGTCCTTACCCCAACCACCCTCTCCATAACCCTCCTTTCCCAGCAGCCCTCAGTTTTTTTTGTTTTTGTTTTTGTTTTTTTGTGAGATTAAGAGTCTCTTATGGTTTTTCTCCCTCCCAATCCCATCTTGTTTCATTTTTTTCCTTCCCTACCCCCAAAACTGCCCACTCTGCCTTTCAAATTCCACATATTGAGAGAGCATATGATATTTGTCTTTCTCTGATTGACTTATTTTGCTCAGGAAAATACCCACTATTTCCATCCACATAGTTGTGAATGGCAAGATTTCATTTCTTTTGATGGCTGCATAGTATTCCATCATATATATATGATGGAATACTATATATACTATATATACTATATATATATATATATATGCTATATATACATATACATATATATAGTGTATATATGCTATATATATATATATAGCAATGTCCACAATAGCTAAACTCTGTAAAGAACCTAGATATCCATCATATATATATATATGATCATATATATGATGGATATATGGATATATATATATACATATGGATATATCCATATATATCCATATACATATGGATAACATGGATATCCATATACATGATGGATATCATGGATATCCATATACATGATGGATATCTAGGTTCTTTACAGAGTTTGGCTATTGCAGACATTGCTACTATAAATATTCGGGTGCACATGCCCCTTCATATAATTACATTTGTATCTTTAGGGAAAATAGTGTGATTGTTGGGTCCTAGAGTAGCTTTATTTTCAACTTTTTGAGGAAAATTCATGCTGTTTTGGGAGAGGCTAAACCAACTTGCATTTCCAAAAAGAGTGTAGGACAGTACCCCTTTCTTCACATCCTCTCCAATATCTGTCATTTCTTGACTGGTTAATTTTACTCATTCTGACTGGTGTGAAGTGGTATCTCATTGTGGTTTTGATTTGTATTTCCCTGATGCCAAGTGATGTTGAGCACCTTTAAATGTGTCTGTTGGCCATCTGGATGTCTTCCTTGCAGAAATGTCTATTTCTGACTTCTGGCCATTTCCTGATTGGAGTATTTGTTCTTTGGGTGTTTAGTTTGATTAGTTCTTTATAGATTTTTGGATACTAGCCCTTTATCTGCGATGTCATTTGTAAATATCTTCTCCCATTCTGTCAGTAATCTTTTGGTTTTGTTGACTGTTTCCTTTGCTGTTCAGAAGCTTTTGATCTTAATGAAGTCCCAGTAGTTCATTTTTGCCCTTGCTTCCCTTGCCTTTGGCCATATTCCTAAGAAGAGGTTGCTGTCAAAGAGGTTGCTGCCTGTGTTCTCCTCAAGGATTTTGATGGACTCCTGCCTCACATTGAGGCCTTTTACTCATTTGAGTCTATTTTTCTGTGTGGTGTAAGTAAATGGCCCAATTTCATTCCTCTGCATGTGCCTGTCCAATTTTCCCAACACCACTTGTTGAAGAGACTATCTTTTTTACATTAGACATTTTTTACTGCTTTGTGAAAGATTAGTTGACCATGGAGTTGAGGGTCTACTTTTGGGCTCTCTATTCTGTTCTACTTATCTATGTATTGGCTTTCATTCCAGTACCATACTGTCTTTATTATTACAGCTTTGTAATAGAGCTTGAAGCCTGGAATTGTGATGTCACAAACTTTGGCTTTCGTTTTCAACATTCCCTGGCTATTCAGGGTCTTTTCTGGTTCCATATAAATTTTAGGATTATTTGTTCCATCTTTTTGAAAAAAAAATTGATAGTATTTTTTTAAAGATTTTTATTTATTTATTTATTTGACAGACAGAGATCACAAGTAGGCAGAGAGTCAGGCAGAGAGAGAGGAAGGGAAGCACTTTCCCCACTGAGCAGAAATCCCGGTGAAGGTCTCCATCCCAGGACCCTGGGGTCATAACCTGATCTGAAGGCAGAGGCTTTAACCTACTGAGCCACCCAGATGTCCACAAAAAACTGGTAGTATGTTGATAGGGATTGCACTGAATGTGTAGATTGGTTTAGGTAACACAGACACTTTCACAATATTTGTTATTCCAATCCATGAGCATGGAATGTTTTTTTCCATTTCTTTGTGTCTTCCTCAATTTCTTTCATAAGTACTTTATAGTTTTCTGAATAAGAATTGCTTGCCTCTTTTGTTAGGTTTATGCTAGGTGTCTTATGGTTTTAGGTACAGTTTAAATGAGATCAACTCCTTCATTTCTCTTTCTTCTGTCTTATTATTGGTGTATAGAAATGCAACTGATGAGAAAGGACAAGATGGTGGGGAAGTAGGAGACACCATTTCAACCTGTACCCTAAAGTGAGCTGATTACCTACTAAAGAACTCTGATCACCCATGAAATCAGCTTGAGATCATAATTATACATGTCTGGATCTCTACAGGGGCAGAAGATGCCAGTGGGCAGGGAAAGCAGAGTGGGAACATGGTACTAATATTGGAAAATAAGCAAAAGGGAAAGGGAGCCACCAGAGGTGACCCATTGGAAAGTAATACCCATAATACAAGAGTGTCCTGCATCTGGGGATCAGCATTAACTTGAAGACTGGTTCAAAGCACTCCAAAAAGCAAAGGATCATGTGGGGGAGGGGATTATGGGAATCGGGGGGGCTAGGGACAGGGGCTTAAGTCCCCAGACCCAGGACAGCCTCCCCTGGCACTGAGCCAGAGAGAGTGTGGTGGAGAAATGAAGTCTTGGTCCCTAAGCCACCAGCATGTCCGAGAACACATGGGTTCCAGCCCCTGTGAGGGGCTGGGAGGCTCACCAGACAGCAGAACACAGAGCCATGGTAACAGAGTCTGAGGCACGCATGCCCCTTGCCCTCCTCTGGGAGAGGTGTACGAAGGCCCAGCCTGGTGCTCTCCGACCAGCGGCATTGTAACAGAGCCTGATATGTGGGTGTGCCCCAAACCCTCCCCTGAGAGAGGTGCATGCAAGCCCAGCACTCTTAGACACAGAAAGACCAGGCACTCCAGCCACAGCCAGCAGGAAAATCTCAGTGTGCAATTGCTGCTTTGGAACCTGTCTGGTGGTCTGAAGCTGTCCAGACAGCCACCACTGCTGTGGTTTTGGGTACAAGCAGAAAATCCTGCATCCCCAGGGACCATGACTTGGAACCTGCTCTGCCAGCGGCCAAGGGGGAATTTATATGGGCTCTACAGCACCCACAGGGGACCAGGATGAGGCTTCTCTCTGAGAGGGAGGTCAGGGTGCAGTTTGCTTTCCTCTAAACCTACAAAAACCATCAAAAGCGGTCAAGACAAGAGGAAAAAATAAAATTGAACAAACATAAAAACCTCCAGAGAACAAAAGTCTGAAAAAACCTGTTTCCTCAGACCCCACCCCCTTGAGGGGGATGGGAAGACTTAACTCAGGGAACATCATTGACTGAAAACCCACGTGGCAGGTCCCTCCCCCAGAAAACCAACCAGGAAAGGAAAAAAAAAATAAAAGACTACAAGAGAATAATCACCACTACTTCATAGGACAACTATTATTTTTAACTTGTTCTCACTGTTCTGCATTTTTTTTATATGGATAATTTTTTAACCTATTTACCATCACAGTGAGATGTCCAGTACATTAAATTCCATAATAAACTTTTAACCTGAACTTTTTGATACATACACCTGTTTTTCTTTTGCATTTCTATTTTTTTAAATTTTTTTAAAATTTAGTTCAGCTTTGTCTAGTTTATTCCTTTTTAATTTTCATTTTCTAATATTCATATAGAGTTAAACTTCAAAGTAATCCCCTTTTCCCAATCAATGCTACCCCTATAGGTAAACCAATTTTTAATCTACCTTTATCTTAGAAAAGCTAAGTCCTTTAATAAAGATATCATGATACGTCCAGCAAGAATCAAAGCAACCTTCCTCGCCCACACTGAGAATTTATAACCACTCTCCCATCTTTTTCTTCTCCAGTGTATCTGAGTTTTTATGTTTGTCCTGGTAGTATATAAATCTTACACTTGGAGTTCTTTTTGATGAGGTTCCTCCTTTATTTGCATATATATATTCTTTTCTTTTCTTTTCTTTTCTTTTCTTTTCTTTTCTCTTATCATATAATTTATTTCATCAGTCTTTTTGTTTGTCTGTTTTTGTTTCTATACTTCATCAATCATACCTTGGGACCCATTTGGGCTGAACCTTCTCTTTGATCTTCCCTTTTTTTCCTCTCTCTCTTTCTCTTTTCTTTTTGTTTTCTTTTCTTTCTTCTCTCATTTGGGTGGGGAATCCTGATTGCTCAGAAACGTTTCAGGGTGCACCTTGACTGCACCACGGTCAATACATCCAGCTACATCTGTTCAGTCATCTCTCACCAAAATGACTAGCAGGAGGAATTCCGAACAGAAGAAAAATACAGAGGATGGCCTTCTGCATCAGAACTAATACCTATCAACATAGACAATATGTTGGCAAGAGAATTCAGGCTAACAATTATCCAGGCAATAGCTAGGTTGGAGAAAGCCATGGAGGAACAAATGGAATTGATTAGGGCAGAACTGATAGCCACCAGGGATGATGTTCACACAGTTAGGGCAGAACTGAAAGCTACCAGGGATGAGGTTCACAATGCTCTCAATGAGTTTCAATCTAATCTAAATTTTCTGAAAGCTAGGGGAACTGAGACAGAATATAGAATTAGTGATCTGGAGGACAAACAGAGAGAAAGGATCAGGAGGAAGCCTGGAACAAACAGCTTAGAAGCCACGAAAACAGAATCAGGGAAATAAATGATGCCATGAAACATTCCAACATCAGAACTACATGAATCCCTGAAGGGGAGGAGAAAGAAAGAAGTCTAGAAGATAAAGTGGAACAAGTTCTTCATGAAAAATTTCCCAATCTCGCGAATGGAAACAACATTCATGTACTAGAGGCCAAATGGTCTCCACACAAGATTATAGATTCCAAAAAAAATCAAGGCACCTGACAGTCAAATTGAGGAGACATAAAAGTAGATACAATCTCTTGAAAGCCGCTAGGACAAAGAGGCTCCTTACTTACAGAGGAAAGCCCATCAGAATAACAGTCCTGTCCACAGAGACCTGGCAAGCCAGAAAGGGCTGGCAAGATATTCAGGGCACTAAATGAGAAGAACATGCAGCCAAGAGTACTTTATCCAGCAAGCCTGACATTCAAAATGGATGGAGAGATAAAGAGTTTCCAAGACCGACAAGGCTTAAAAGACCATGCAACCACCAAGCTGACACTTCAGGAAATATTATGGGGGGTTATATAAAAGAGGAAAAATCCTAAGAATAGGATTGAACAGAAATATAGAGACAACCTACAGAAAGAAAGACTTCAAAGGTAACACGATGTCAATAAAAATGTATCTATCAATAATCACCCTCAATGTGAATGGCCTAAATGTGGCAATAAAATGGCACAGGGTTGTAGATTGGATAAAATGACAGGACCCATACATATGCTGTCTACAAGAGACCCATTTTGACCCTAAAGATACACCCAGACTGAAAGAGAAGCATCTTTCATGCCAAAAGGCCTCAAAAGAAGGCCAGGGTAGCAATTGTCATATCAGACAAATTAGATTTGAAACTCAAGACTGTAGTCAGAGATCCAGAAGGACACTACATCATTCTTAAAGGGACTATCCACCAAAATGATCTAACAATTGTAAACATCTATGCCCCCAATATGGGAGCAGCCAATTACATAAGAAAACTGATAATCAAGATAAAGAGTCATATTGATATGAATACACTAATAGTAGGAGATCTTAACACACCTCTCTCAGAAATAGACAGATCATCGAAGCAGAAAATCAATAAAGAAACAAGAGCATTGAACGACACATTGGACCAGATGGACCTCATAGATAGATACAGAACATTCCACCCTCAAAAAACAGAATACTCATTCTTCTCAAGTGCACATGGAACCTTCTCAAGAATAGACCACATACTGGGTCACAAATCAGGACTCAACTGATACCAGAAGACTGAGTTTATTCCCTTCATATTCTCAGATCACAATTCTTTGAAACTGGAGCTCAATCACAAGGAAAAGTTCAGAAGGAACTCAAACACCTGGAAACTAAAGACCACCATACTTAAGAATGCTACGATCAACCAGGAGATCAAAGAAGAACTGAAACAATTCACGGAAACCAATGAGAAGGAAGACACTTCGGTCCAACTACTATGGGATACAGCAAAGGCAGTCCTAAGTGGGAAATACATAGCAATCCAAGCCTCCCTCAAAAAAATTGAAAAATCCAGAACACACCAGCTGTCTCTACACCTTACAGAACCGGGCAATCAACAACAAATCAAACCAACTCCACACATAAGAAGGGAAATCATCAAGATTAGAGCTGAGATCAATGAGGGAGAAACCAGAGATACAGTAGAATGTATCAATGAAACTCGAAGCTGGTTTTTTGAAAGAATCAATAAGATCGATAAACCATTGGCCACACTAACCCAGAAAAAAAAGAGAAAGCCCAAATTCATAAAATTATGAATAAAAAGGGAAAGATCACAGCTAACACCAAGGAAGTAGAAACAATCATCAGAACTTATTATCAACAGTTATATGCCAATCAGCTAAGCAAATTAAATGAAATGGATGCATTCCTGGAAAACCATAAACTCCCAAAATTGAACCAAGAAGAAATTTACAACCTAAATAGACCGATATCTAGGAATGAGATTGAAGCAGTGATCAAAAACCTCCCAATAAACAAGAGCCCAGGACCTGATGGATTCCTTGGAAATTCTACAAAACTGTCAAAGAAGAAATAACACCTGTTCTCCTGAAGCTGATTCAGAAAATTGAAGAAGAAAAATTTCCAGACTCTTTCTATGAAGTGAGCATTACCCTGATCCCCAAACGAGGCAAAAACCCTACCAGGAAGAATTTCAGACCAATATCACTGATGAATATGGATGCTAAGATTCTTCACAAGATCCTAGCCAACAGGATCCAACAGCACATTAAAGATTATCCACCATGACCAGGTCGGATTCATCCCTGGGCTACAAGGATGGTTCAACATTCGCAAAACAATTAATGTGACAGAACAAATTAATATGAGAAGAGAGAAGAGCCACATGGTCCTCTCAATTGATGCAGAAAAAGCATTTGGCCAAATCCAGCATCTGTTCCTGATTAAAACGCTTCAAATATAGGGATAGAGGGAGCATTCCTGAACATCATCAAATCTATGAAAGACCCACAGCAAATACCATCCTCATCGGAAAAAGCTTGTGTCCTTCCCATTGAGATCAGGAACACGACAAGGATGCCCACTCTCACCACTCTAGTTCAACATAGTATTAGAATCCTAGCAACAGCAATCCGACAGCAAAGAGAAATAAAGGTAACCAAAATGGCAATGAAGAAGTCAAACTCTCTCTTCGCAGATGACATGCTCCTTTATATGGAAAACCCAAAAGCCTCCTCCCCCAAACTACTAGAACTCATATAGCAATTCAGCAACGTGGCAGGATACAAATTCAATGTACAGAAATCAGTGGATTTCTTATACACTAACAATGAAAATACAGAAAGGGAAATTAGAAAATCTATTCCATTTACTATAGCACCAAGAATGTAAGATACCTGGGAATAAACCTAACCAAAGAGGTAAAGGATCTGTACTTGAGGAACTACAGAACACTCAGGAAAGAAATTGAAGAAGACACAAAAAGATGGAAGACCATTCCAGGCTCTTGGATCGGAAGAATAAACACTGTTAAAATGTCTATACTGCATTGAGCAATCTATATCTATATCTATATCTAAATATATATCTATATCTATCTATATCTATGTCTACATATATCTATATATATATATATTTAGCAATCTATACTTTTAATGACATTCCAATCAAAATTCTACTAATGTTTTTCAAAGCGTTGGAGCAAATAATCCAAAAATTTGTATGGAATCAGAATAGACCCCGAATCACTAAGGAAATGTTGAAAAACAAAACAAAACAAACAAACAAACAAAAACTAGGGGCATCATGTTACTGGATTTCAAGCTTTACTACAAAGCTGTGATCACCAAGACAGCATGGTACTGGCATAAAAACAGACACATAGACTAGTGGTACAGAGTAGAGAGCCCAGATATGGAACCTCAACTCTAAGGCCTAATAATCTTCGACAAAACATGAAAAAAAAAATACAGTGGAAAAAAGACAGTCACTTCAATAAATGGTGCTGGGGAAACTGGACAGCTATATGTAGAAGAATGAAACTCGACCGTTCTCTTACACTGTACACAAAGATGAACTCAAAATGTATAAAAGACCTCAACGTGAGAGAGGAATCCATCAGAATCCTAGAGGAGAACACAGGCAGTAATCTCTTCGATATCAGCCACAGCAACTTCTTTCAAGATATGTCTCCAAAGGCAAAGGAAACAAAGGCGTAGATGAACTTTTGGGACTTCATCAAGATCGAAAGCTTCTGCACAGCAAAGGAAAGAGTCAAGAAAACAAAGAGGCAACCCACAGAATGGGAGAAGATATTTGCAAATGAGAGTACAGACAAAAGGTTGATATCCAGGATCTATAAAGAACTCCTCAAACTCATCACACACAAAACAGACAATCCTATCAAAAAATGGACAGAAGATATGAACAGACACTTCTCCAATGAAGACATACAAATGGCTATCAGACACATAAAAAAAATGTTCATCATAACTAGCTCTCAGGGAGATTCAAATTAAAACCACATTGAGATACCACCTTACACCATTTAGAGTGGCCAACATTAGCAAGATAGGAAGCAACGTATGTTGGAGAGAATGTGGAGAAAGGGGAACCCCCTTTCACTGTTGGTGGGAGTGCAAGTTGGTGCGGCCACTTTGGAGAACAGTGTGGATATTCCTCAAGAAATTAAAAATAGAGCTTCCCTATGACCCTGCAATTGCACTCCTAGGTATTTACCTCAAAGATACAGATGTAGTGAAAAGAAAGGCCATCTGCACCCCAATGTTTATAGCAGCAATGGCCACAGTCACCAAACTGTGGAAAGAACCAAGATGCCCTCTAATGGAAAAATGGATAAGGAAGATGTGGTCCATATACCCTATGGAGTATTATGCCTTCATCAGAAAAGATGAATACCCAACTTTTATAGCAATATGGATGGGACTGGAAGAGATTATGCTGAGTGAAATAAGTCAAGCAGAGTCAATTATCATAAGGTTTCACTTATTTGTGGAGCATAACTAATAGCATGAAGGACAAGGGGAGATGGAGAGGAGGAGGTAGATGAGGGAAATTGGAAGGGGAGGTGAACCATGAGAGACTATGGACTCTGAAAAACAATCTGAGAGTTTTAAAGGGGCAGGGGCTGGGAGGTTGGGGAAACCAGGTGGTGGGTATTGGTGAGGGCATGGATTGCATGAAGCACTGGGTGTGGTGCCAAAACAATGAATACTGTTATGCTGAAATTAAATCAAAAATTAAAAAAATAAAACTCAAAAAAAAAAAAAAGAAAAAAAATGCAACTGACTTCTAAGCATTGATATTATATCCTGACATTTTACAGAATTCCTGTACTAGTTCTAGCTGTTTTGGAATGGGTTCTTTTGGGCTTTCCACATGAAGTATCATATCATCTACAAATAGTGAGAGTTTGACTTCTTCTTTGCCAATGTGGATGCTTTTAATTTCTTTTTGTTGTCCGATTGTAGAGGATAGGACTTCTATTACTATGTTAAATACTGGTGGTGATAATGGACATCCCTGATGTGTTCCTGACCTTAGAGGAAAAGCTCTCAGTGTTTCCCTATTGAGAATGATATTCGCTCTGGGCTTTGATGATTCTGAGGTATGTACCCTCTATCCATATAGTCTGAAGAGTTCTGATCAAAAAATGATGCTGTATTTTGTCAAATGCTTTTTCAGCGTCTATTAAGAGTATCAAATGGTTCTTGTTCTTTCTCTTATTAATGTTGTATCACATTGATTTATATGCAGATGTTGAAAGAACCTAGCAGCCCAGGAATAAATCCCACTTGTTCAGGGTGAATGATACTTTAAATGTACTGTTGGATCCTATTGACTAGAATTTTGGTGAGATTGTGGTATCTATGTTCATCAAGGATATTAGTCTATAGTTCTCTTTTTGAAGGGGTCTTTGGTTTTGGATATCAAGGTAATGATGGCCTCATAAAATGAGTTTGGAACTTTTCCTTCCATTTCTATTTTTTGGAACATTTTCAGGAGAATAGGTATTAATTCTTCTTTAAATGGGAAGCTGTCTGGCTCTGAGCTTTTGTTTTTTGGGAGATTTTTGATGACTGCTTCAATCTCCTTACTGGTTATGGGTCTGTTCAGGTGTTCTATGTCTTCCTGGTTCAGTTTCAGTAGCTTATACATCTCTAGGAATGCATCCATTTCTTCCAAATTGTCAAATTTGCTGACATATAGTTGATAATAATATGTTCTTATAATTGTTTATATTTCTTTGGTGCTAGTTGTGATCTCTCCCCTTTCATTCATGACTTTATTAGTTTGGGTCCTTTCTCTTTTCATTTTGATAAGTCTGGCCAGTGTATCAATCTTATTAATCTTCCAAAGAACTAGCTCCTAGTTTTGTTTATTTGTTCTACTGTTTTTTTTTTTTTTGTTTGTTTGTTTCTATTTCATTGATTACTGCTCTGATATTTATGATTTCTTTCTCCTGCTGGGTTCAGGCTTCTTTCCTGTTCTTTCTCCAACTCCTTTAGGTGTAGGGTTAGGTTGTGTATTTGAGACCTTTCTTGTTTCTTGAGAAAGTCATGTACTGCTATATACTTTCCACTCAGAACTGTCTTTGCTGTGTCCCAGAGATTTTGAAGAGTTGTGTTTTCATTTTCATTTGTTTCCATGAATTTTTAAAATTCTTCTTTAATTTCCTGGTAGACCCATTCATTCTTTAGTAGGATGCTCTTTAGCTTCCATGTATTTGAGTTCTTTCCAACTTTCCTTTTGTGGTTGAGTTCTAGTTTCAAAGCACTGTGGTCTGAAAATGTGCAGGGAATAATCACAATCTTTTGGTGCCAGTTGAAACCTGATTTGGACCCAGAATGTGATCTATTCTGGAGAATGTTCCTTGTGCACTAGAGAAGAATGTGTATTCTATTGTTTTCGGATGGAATGTTCTGAATATATCTGTGATGTCCATCTTGTCCAGTGTGCTATTTAAGGCCTTTATTGCCTTGTTGGTCTTTTACTTGAATGATCTGTCCATTTCAATGAGGGGGGTATTAATTATTATTATTATTATTATGTTATTGTTGATGTCATTTTTATATAATTGTATTATTGTTGATGTGTTTATTATTATTGTATTATTATTGCATTATTGTTGATGTGTTTTTTTTTATTTTGTTATTAATTGGTTTATATAGTTGGCTGCCCCCATGTTAGCGGAATAGATATTTAAAATTGTTAGATCTTGTTGGACAGACCCTTTGAATATGATATGGTGTCCTTCCTCATCTCTTAGTATAGTCTTTGGCTTAAAATCTAATTGATCTAAGGATTGCCACCCCAGCTTTATTTTGATGTCCATTTGCATGGTAAATTGTTTTCCACCCCCTCACTTTAAATCTGGATGTTTCTTTGCATCTAAAATGAGTTATTTATAGACAGCATACTGAGGTTTTTGTTGTTGTTGTTGCTGTTGTTGTTGTTTCCATTCTGATACCCTGTGTCTTTTGATTGGGTCATTTAGCCCATTACATTCAGGGTAACTATTGAAAGATATGAATTTAATGCCATTGTGTTGCCTGGAGAGTGACTGCTACTGTATATTGTCTCTGTTCCTTTTTGGTCTACTACTCTCAGACCATCCCTTTGTGTAGAGGACCTTTTCAGTATTTTCTGTACAGCTGGTTTGGAGTATGCAAATTCTTTTAGTTTTTGTTTGTCCTGGAAGCTTTTTATCTCTCCTTCTATTTTCAATATCAGCCTAGCTGTATATATTATTCTTGGCTGCATATTGTTCTCATTTAGTGCTCTGATTATGCCATGCCAGTCCTTTTTTTTTTTTATCATATAACTTTCTATTTTTTTTCATTTATTTATTATCAGCATAATAGTATCATTATTTTTTTACCACACCCAGTGCTCCATGCAATCCGTGCCCTCTATAATACCCACCAACTGGTACCCCAACCTCCCACCTCCCCGCCACTTCAAACCAATCAGATTGTTTTTCAGAGACCATAGTCTCTCATGATTCACCTCCCCTTCCAATTTACCCCAACCCCCTGCTCTCTATCTCCCCATGTACTCCATTCTTTTTGTTATGCTCCACAAATAAGTGAAACCATATGATTATTGACTCTCTCTGCTTGACTTATTTCACTCAGCATAATCTCTTCAGTCCCATCCATGTTGCTACAAAAGTTGGGTATTCGTCCTTTCTGATGGAGGCATAATACTCCATAGGGTATATGGACCACATCTTTCTTATCCATTCATCCGTTGAAGGGCATCTTGGTTCTTTCCAAAGTTTGGCGACCATGGCCATTGCTGCAATAAACATTGGGGTGCAGATGGCCTTTCTTTTCACGACATCTGTATCTTTCGGGTAAATACCCAGGAGTGCAATGGCAGGGTCATAAGGAAGTTCTATTTTTAATTTCGTGAGAAATCTCCACACTGTTCTCCAAAGAGGCTGCACCAACTTGCATTTCCACCAACAGTGTAAGAGGGTTCCCCTTTCTCCACATCCTCTCCAACACATGTTTTCTCCTGTCTTACTAATTTTGGCCATTCTAACTGGTGTAGGGTGATATCTCAATGTAGTTTTAATTTGAATCTCCCTGATGGCTAGTGATGATGAACATTTTTTCATGTGTCTGATAGCCATTTGTATGTCTTCATTGGAGAAGTGTCTGTCCATATCTTCTGCCCATTTTTTGATATGATTGTCTGGTTTGTGTGTGCCGAGTTTGAGGAGTTCAGTATAGATCCTGGATATCAACCTTTTGTCTG
>NC_081562.1:143604665-143605885 GCF_022355385.1 Mustela nigripes
TTTTTTCATGTGTCGGATAGCCATTTGTATGTCTTCATTGGAGAAGTGTCTGTCCATATCTTCTGCCCATTTTTTGATATGATTGTCTGGTTTGTGTGTGCCGAGTTTGAGGAGTTCAGTATAGATCCTGGATATCAACCTTTTGTCTGTACTCTCATTTGCAAATATCTTCTCCCATTCCGTGGGTTGCCTCTTTGTTTTCTTGACTGTTTCCCTTGCTGTGCAGAAGCTTTTGATTCTGATGAAGTGCCAAAAGTTCATCTTCGCTTTTGTTTCCTTTGCCTTTGGAGACATGTCCTGAAAGAAGTTGCTGTGGCTGATATCGAAGAGATTACTGCCTATGTTCTCCTCTAGGATTCTGATGAATTCCTCTCTCACGTTGAGGTCTTTATACGTTTTGAGTTTATCTTTGTGTATAGTGTAAAAGAATGGTCAGGTTTCATTCTTCTACATATAGCTGTCCAGTTTCCCCAGCACCATTTATTGAAGTGACTGTCTTTTTTCCACTGTATTTTTTTTCGTGTTTTGTCGAAATTATTAGACCCTAGAGTTGAGGGTACATATCTGGGCTCTCTACTCTGTTCCACTGGTCTATGTGTCTGTTTTTATGCCAGTACCATGCTGTCTTGGTGATCACAGCTTTGTAGTAAAGCTTGACATCAGGTAGAGTGATGCCCCCATTTCATTTTTGTTTTTCAAAATTTCCTTAGCGATTCAGGGTCTCTTCTGATTCCATACAAATTTTAGGATTTTTTGTTCCAGCTGTTTGAAGAATACCGGTGGAATTTTGATTGGAATAACATTAAAAGCATAGATTGCTCTAGGCAGTATAGACCTTTTAACAGTGTTTATTCTTCCGATCCAAGAGCATGGAATTGTCTTCCACCTTTTTGTGTCTTCTTCAATTTCTTTCATGAGTGTTCTGTACTTCCTTGAGTACAGATCTTTTATCTCTTGGTTAGGTTTATTCCCAGGTATCTTGTGGTTCTTGGTGCTAGAGTAAATTGAATTGATTCTCTAATTTCCCTTTCTGTATTTTCATTGTTAGTGTATAAGAAAGCCACTGATTTCTGTACATTGAATTTGTATCCTACCACATTGCTGAATTGCTGTATGACTTCTAGTACTTTGGGGGTGGAGTCTTTTGGGTTTTCCATATAACGAATCATGTCATCTGCAAAGAGAGAGAGTTTGACTTCTTCATTACCAATTTGGATACC
>NC_081562.1:143608885-143614753 GCF_022355385.1 Mustela nigripes
TTTTATCAGGAACGGATGCTGGATTTTGTCAAATGCTTTTTCTGCATCAATTGAGAGGACCATGTGGTTCTTCTCTCTTCTCATATTAATTTGTTCTATCACATTGATTGATTTGCGAATGTTGAACCATCCTTGTAGCCCAGGAATGAATCCCACCTGGTTATGGTGGATAATTTTTTAATGTGCTATTGGATCCTGTTGGCTAGGATCTTGTGGAGAATCTTAGCATCCATATTCATCAGTGATATTGGTCTGAAATTCTCCTTTTTGGTAGGGTCTTTGCCTGGTTTGGGGATCAGGGTAATGCTGGCTTCATAGAAAGAGTCAGGAAGTTTTCCTTCTGCTTCAGTTTTTTGAAACAGCTTCAGGGGAATAGGTGTTATTTCTTCTTTGAAAGTTCGGTAGAATTCCCCAGGGAATCCATCAGGTCCTGGGCTCTTGTATTTTGGGAGGTTTTTGATCACTGCTTCAATCTTGTTACTATATATTGGTCTATTCAGGTTGTCAATTTCTTCCTGGTTCAATTTTGGGAGTTTATAGTTTTCCAGGAATGCATCCATTTCATCTAGTTGCTTAGCTTATAGGCATATAACTGTTGATAATAACTTCTGATGATTGTTCCTACTTCCTTGGTGTTCGTTGTGATCTCTCCCTTTCCATTTATAATTTTATGTATTTGAGCTTTCTCTCTTTTCTTGTGGATTAGTGTGGCAAATGGTTTCTCTATCTTATTGATTCTTTCAAAAAACCATCTTCTAGTTTCATTGATACGTTCTATTGTATCTCTGATTTCGAACTCATCGATATCAGCTCTAATCTTGATTATTTCCCTTCTTATGTGTGGGTTGGTTTGATTTGTTGTTGATTCTCCAGTTCTTTAAGGTGTAGAGACAGCTGTTGTGTTCTGGATTTTTCAATTTTTTTTTTCCATTGTGTATATGGACCACATTTCTTTATCCAGCATCTCAGCTCTTTCCACAATTTGGCTATTGTAGACATTGCTGTTATGAACATTGGAGTGCATATGGCCCTTCTTTTCACTACATTGGTATATTTGGGGTGAATACTTGGTAGTGCAATTGCCAGGTCAGAGGGTAGCTCTATTTTTAATTTTTTGAGGAATTGCCACACTGTTTTCCAAAGTGGCTGCACTAACTTGCATTCCCACTAACAGTGTAAGAGGGTTGCCCTTTCTCTACATGCTCTCCAGCATTTTTTATGTCTTTCCTTGTTAATTTTTGCCATTCTAACTGGTGTAAGGTGATATCTCAGTGTGGTTTTGATTTAACTCTCTCTGATGGCTAAAGATGATGAATGTTTTATCACGTGTCTGTTAGCCATTCTTATGTCTTCATCGGAGAAGTGTCTGTTCAAGGATTAATGAAGAAAATGGAACTATGCCTAGAAGGCACTATGAATAGTTATTATTATTAGGCTTTAGATTGTCCAAGGAAGATTAAGACTGTAATTATTGATCATGTGAAGTAGAAAGATATTAACCACTATTCAATATCTTCCCATAGGATACATTTATTTTTCAGATAAATTTGGGTAATGAAGTACAGCTTTTGACTGATAGTTTCTTTCGTCCCAGGCTGTGCTTATAATAGGTGATGCTTGTCTTTGTACCACTTTGAAAACATTTTTTTTTTTTTTTTAGATTTTTGTTTACTTATTTGAGAGAGAGCAAAAGAGAGAATAAGTTGGGGGGAGAGGGAGAGGGAAAGTGAGAAACAGACTCCATGCTGATGCAGGGCTGGATCCCAGGATCCCAGGATCATGACCTGAGCAGAAGGCAGATGCTTAACTGACTTGAGCTACCCAGGTGCCCCTGAAACACTTTATTTGTTTCATTGTAGGACTCTTTCTCTCAGTAAGTACCAAATTCTCATTTTTTTTCCTGAAAATAAATCAGTAGATAGGTTGACCCTTAAGTTTTTTTTCCCTTGGGTAGCCTCATGATGTTAATTTGTATATATAGGTATTTCAGTTTGTGCCTCTAGAAGTGAAAAGCTGCTAAGACATATTGAAAGATTGGGAATACTTAATATAGGTTCTCAAATATTAATTGATGATAACATTTCATAAAGCTTTTTAATATCTCAAATGGACAAGGAATTAATGTGGGAATTTCAGTCTACTGTAGTTAGCAAATATAGTTCTGAAATGAGTGATTATTTGTTGTTGCGTTTAGTTCCTAAAGTATAGGGGACTATATGATAAGTGTAGATAAAACTGCCTGTATTTGCTTTTTTTCTTATTCATTTCCATACATTTATTAAGCTATCATATCATTTCATGTCAAGACTTATTTCCTGTCTTTTGACAATAACTATTCAAATAGGTATGAGAAGAAATCTCATTCTAGATTTGATTTGCATTTCCTTGATGATTAATGATGTCAAGTACATTTGCAAGCACTCATTGACCATTTGTATGTCTTTTTTGGAAAAGTGTTCAGTTCCTCTGCACATTTTTAAACTGGATTTTTTTTTTTCATTTCTTTTTCCTTTTTTTTCCCCCCTACTATTGAGTTGTATGAGTTCCTTATTATTTTGGCTGTTAATATCTAGTAGACATAGGATTTGCACATATTTTCTCTCTGTAGGTTGCTTTTCATTTTGTTGATTCTTTTGCTATCCACTATATTTTTAGTTTGATGTGCCTCCAGTTATTTATTTTTTACTTTCTTTTCTTGCGTTTTTGCTATCATATCTAAAAGCTCTCTGCAAAGACTAAAATTAAGGAGATTTTCCCTATGTTTTCTTCCAGGGGTTTCTCAGTTTCATGTTTAATTCTCTAATCCATTTAAAGTTAATATTTGTAAGTTATGTAATGTAAGGTTTAAATTTCTTTTGCTGTGGTTGTGTTTTTTCCAACACCACTTATTGAAGTGATTGTCCTATCCCATCTAATATTTTTTGCCATTATTGTCAAATATAATTTGATCTTATAAGTGAGGGTCTGTTTTGGGGATCTTGAGTCTCTTCCATTGGTCTATGTGTCTATATTTATGTCAACGCCATACTATTTCGATACTATAGCTTTCTTTGTAGAATAGGTGAGATCAAGAAATGTGATGCATCTAGCTTTGTTTTTCTTTCTCAGAATTTCTTTGGCTATTCAGACTCTTCTCCAGTACCACACAAATTTTAGGATTGTTATTTGTGTTTTTGTAAAAAATGCCATTGGAATTTCCATATGGACATTTTAGCAATATTAATTCTGATCCATGAACACAGAATACCTTTCTTAATGCTTATGTCTTCTTCAATTCCTTTTACCAATGTTTTGTAGTTCCCAGTACACAGACCTTTCCCATCCTTAATTAAATTTATTTCTCAGTTGTTTATTAGTTTTGGTGTTACTGAGAGTAAAGATTTTCTTTATTTCTTTTTAAGATACTTCATTTTTAGTGTATAGAAATGTGACTGGTTTCTCTATGTTGACTTTCTATACTACAAGTTCACTTAATTTATTACTTCTAATAGTTTTTTTTTTTTTTGGTGGTGTCTTTAGGATTTTATATATATAAGAACAAATAATCTTTGAAAGACAATTTTTTTTTTTTTAATTTGGATGCCTTTTATTTCCTCATTATTCTGGCTGGGATTTCTAGTATCATGTTGAATAGAAGTGGTGAAGATACTCTTGTTTCTGATCTTAGAGAAAAAGCTTTGCACTTTTCATTATTGAGTATGTTGGCTGTGAGTTTGTTGTACCTGGCATTTATTTTGTTGGGGTATGTTCTTCCTACACCCAATTGTTGAGCTTTTTTTCATAAAGAGATACTGAATTTTATCAAATGATTTGCCTGCACCTTTTGAGAGAAATATATGATTTTTATCTTTTATTTTATTAATGTGGTGTATCACATTCATTGATTCACATATATTAAACAGTCCTTGCGTTCCAGGGTTAAATTCTGCTTGACTGTGGTGTCTGACATTTTTAATGTGCTGTCAAATTTGGTTTGTTAATATTGAGAATTTTTTCTATATTCATCCGGAATATTGATTTATACTGTTCCTTCTTTTTTTTTTAGTCTCCTTATCTGACTTTGGTATTAAGGTAATACTGGCTTCATAATATGAGTCTGGCAGTGTTCCATGCTTGTTAATTTGTTAGAAGCTTTTGAGAAGGATTGCTGTTATTTCTTTATTCAATATTTGGTAAAATTCACTAGAGAAAACATCTGGTCCAGGACTTTTTTTTTTTTTTTGAGACTTTTACTAGTGATTCAATCTTTTAATTCATCATTGATCTATTCATATTTTCTATTTATTCATAATTCAGTTATGGTAGAGTATGTTTTTGGACCTTTACTTGGACTTTTTAGTTTATCCATTTTATGGGTATATAATTATTCATAATAGTGTCTTAAAATGCTTTGTGTTTTGAGTGTCAGTTGTATCTTCTTTCATTTATAATATTATTTATTTGAGTCTTTTTTTTTCTTAGTCTAGTGAAAGTTTTGTTAATGTTGTTTATTTCAAAGAACTACTTCTAAGTTTGGTTCATCTTTTCTAATTTTTTTTTCTGGGCTCTATTTTCAATTATTTCTACTCTAGTTTTTTGTTATTTTTGTCCTTCTGCTAACTCTAGGCTTTCCTTTGTTTTATTTTTCCACAGTACCTGGAGGCATAAGGTTACATTGTTTATTTGAAATCTCTCTTTTCTTCTTAATATAGGCATTTATCACTATAAAATACCATTTAAGACTGTGTTTACAAAACTAAGGATTGCTGGATGGAAGGGGGTGGGAGGGAAGGGGTAGCTGTGTGATAGACAATGGGGAGGGTGAGTGCTGTGAACTGTGAAAGACTGATTAATCACAGACCTGTGCCCCTAAAACAAATAATACATTTCATTAATTTTTTCATTTAAAAAATTGGTTTATATCTCATAGGTTTTTGTATGCTGTGTTTCTAATTTTTGTTTTAAGGTATTTCCTTAATTCCTCTTTTGATTTCTTCTTTGATCCATTGGTGTTTAGATGTGCGTTGCTTAATTTCCACATATTTGTGAATGGTGGAGTTTTGTTCTCTTATTGATTTTTATTTTTATAGCACTGTGGTTGGAAAAGGTACTTCCTATAATTTCAATCATCTTAAATTTGCTAAGACTGTTTTGTGGCAGAATTTGATCTATTTTGAGTGTTCTGTGTGCATTTGAGAAAAATGTGTATTCTGCTACTGTAGAAGGAATCTTCTGTGTATGTTCTTTAAGTCCATTTGGCCTAAAGTATGGTCAAATTTCAATTTTTTTTATTGATTTTTCTATACATGACCTATCCATTGTGGAAAGTCAATATTTAAGTTTTCTACTATCGATGTATCATTTTTATTTCTTCCTTCCTGTCTGTTAGCATTTACTTTTTATATTTATATGCTCCAATGTTGGGTGCATATATATTTATATTTATTATATCTTTCTGATAAATTAACCCCTTTGCATTACATAATCACCCTCTTTATCTTTTGTTACCATTATTGAATTAAAGTATATTTTCTCTCATATAAGTATAGCTACAGTTTTTCTCTTTTGATTTCTATTTTCATGAATATCCTTTTCCAGCTCTCCAATTTGAAATATATCCATATGTGTTTTCCTTAAAGTGAGTTCAATTTCCCACAGGCAGCATTTTTTGTGGTCTTTTTTCTTTCTTTCTTTCTTTCTTTTTTTTTTAATTTTTTATTTTTTATAAACATATATTTTTATCCCCAGGGGTACAGGTCTGTGGATCACCAGGTTTACACACTTCACAGCACTCACCCAAGCACATACCCTCCCCAATGTCCATAATCCCACCCCCTTCTCCCAAACCCCCTCCCCCCAGCAACCCTCAGTTTGTTTTGTGAGATTAAG
>NC_081562.1:143617753-143628274 GCF_022355385.1 Mustela nigripes
TTTTTTTTTTTTTGGACCAATGAAATTCATAATTGTAGCTATACAAATATCTCCCTAGATTCAGGAAGTTCCCAGCCATTAGTTTTTAAATTACATTTTCTTCCCTCTTTTCCTCCTGTTAATCTGTTGGAACTTTGATAAAACAAAAAAAATGTACTTTTGAAGGTAACCATTTAAAAAAAATATTTTATATATTTGACAGAAAGAGGGATCACAAGTAGACAGAGAGGCAGGCAGTGAAAGAGGGGGTAACAGTCTCCCTGCTGAGCATCTGAGAGCCCAATGTGTGGCTCAATCCCAAGACCCTGAGATCATGACCTGAGTCAAAGACAGAGGTCCAACCTACTGAGCCACCCAGGTGCCCCAACCATGCAGATTTTTTCACACTTTTCATTCTTGTTTTTGTCAAAGAGGACAAAATAAATGACATCTTATTTCACCATTGTGCTGACATTGTTTCCTTGTCTGTAATTTTTTTTTTAAGATTTTATTTTTTTTTATTTGAGATAGAGAGAGAGAGAGAGACAAAGCGTCGAGAGGTTCAGGGTGAGAGGGAGAACCAGGATCCCAACTGAGCAGGAGCCCGATGTGGGGCTCAATCCCAGAACTCCTGGATCACAACCTGAGCTGAAGGCAGATGCTTAACCAACAGAGCCATCCAGGCATTCCTTGTCTATTTTTGTATGTATTTTCTACTAACCCCAAAGTTATACTAGTGTTAAAGTTAAGTAGTTTTAATAATTTATAACTTACAAATACTTTATAATTTATAAATAATTTAGCAATAATTAAATGCATTCATGAATGAGTGCAACAAGAAATAACTAGAATTTTAAAAACTACATTGTATTTGGACAGGTGATTTTAAAAGCATTAGCCTTCTTAGAAAAACTATTCTACTATGCTGTGCATTTAGATTACATAAAAATAAGTGAATTATAAAAAAAAATCTTGACTTTTCAGAAAACAAAAATATTACAAACTGAACTGTCATGAAAGGAAAAGTAAAACATGGTGGCATTTTTCCCCTAATAGTACTCGGATTATTTAGGACAACCAAAATCATTAATGGTTTGAACTACTACTATTCAGAAAAAAAATGTGAGGATAAGAATTTTTAATTTTTGAAACAATGAAAGCAGATATGAATAAAATCTTTGATAGCATGAATGTTATGGATAAGGTGCATACTTGTTTATCCAGATCATAGAACATTAGGGAGGAAAAAAAAAGAGTCTTGAGAATTTAAGCTGAAATATATATAAAATATATATATAAATACATATATAAAAATATATATGTATACATACACACTAATGTGTGTGTGTGTGTGTGTGTGTATTTCCTTCCTTATCTTCCTGATAACTGGCTACTTGACTTCCTCATGTAGAGGAGGCCAAGAAGGCACAGTATGAATGTACAGCACATTCTTTATTTATTCAAAAATATTGAACATTCTTTTTGTGTGCCACTTCCTTTGTGAGATGATATTAAACCAGAGGAGGCCAACAATGTCCCTACATTCAAGGAGCTTTCTATCGCTGAAGACAAGAGTTCTGTTAGTAACTACAAATAAAGTGTGATAAGAGCTATAAAGAGAAAGGAAGGGGATGATATGGAAACATATAAAATAGGGCACTCAACTTGGAGAAGTTGGATGTTGTAGATAGAGCATGAACATTCAGAGGCTAAATAGTGTAGCCAAAAAAGGTCATGTAGACTGAAAAGCATTTTGCCAAATATGAGGCAGAACAATCAGGCAAAGGATAGATGTGTCACAAATATGGAGGGGAGGAAGGTAGGGGAATGGCTGAGCCTGGTGGTGGGTATTAAGGAGGACACATATTGCATGTATCACTGGGTGTGGTGCATAAACAATTAATCTTGGAACATGAAAATAATTAAATTAAATTAAGATGTTAAATTTTTTTTTAAAAACTATAAAATTTAAAAAAATGGAAAGATATTGTTCTCCTTTTTGAAGATAATATAATATTTGCAATATAGAAGACTGGTGTTGACAACAGTGTAGAAAATGGGTTGAAAGCAAATGAGAATGGAGTCCACCAGAGCTGTTTTGAAAGTTTGTTGCAGTGGTCTTGAAAAAGAATTTGCCTAAACTAGATAAATGCCAATAAAAATAGAAAGGCATGAAAACACGTGAAATATTTTTTTGTTTACATTATAGAATTATAAATACTTGGTTACTGATTCTACTGGTGTCACTCTCTGAACCAACTGGCTCAAATTTCAATGTCTTTTTTTGGGTAGATGCTTTACTTAGGAAAAATAAAAAAAAATGGACGTGGTCAAAATGATGTATTGTGTAGAGAATTTCCCAACTTTGTACACAAGTTAGGAAGCAAACAAAAAAAGCTGGGAATTCACTTTAAAGCATCTCATTAATCATGGGTGTGCATTTTGCACCATGCTTCTTGTAGCAGTAAAGCAGATCTAAAAATGTCTTTATGCAGAAATGATAGACGATCCAACACTCAGAATGGATTAGGACTTTTGGTATTCCATAATGTAGCCACATGAAACTAACATTAAGAAAGTAAAGTATGTAAGGAAACATATGGTACCTGGTCCTCTGCCATCTGAAGCCAACGTGCAACATTATCAAATAAGAAACAAAAAATGCAAACAATGGCACTTTTATATTCTGAGACCACCTGTGAGACCAAGTAAAACATACAAATGTTTATTTTTCTTAGTTAATAGATGAATAAAAACTGAAAGATACCTAGAGCAAGACACAGTTTCAGTCTCTTCCCCCTCCACCCTATTTTTTTTCCATTTTCTTGTCCCTTGAGTCCACATGTCATGGACGATTCTTCAAAAGGAATATATTATACTAGCCCATTTCCAAAAAAAATTAAACACAAACATGACATAAAATCAAAATATAAGAAAAGGAATGTCATTTTCAGAAGGAAGGATTCTCTTTGCCCTTCTCTTTTCTGGTCACTACCAAGAATAAATTTCAGAAAAAGGGAAGGAAGAGGAAAGAAATAAAGAAAAGAACAAGTGGACATGAAGAAAGAAGTAATAAAACACGAGTTTTGTTTTGTGAAAACACCTGTGTTTTATTTGCAAAGCCAATAAAACATACATCATCCAAAAAGCAAATGCACAGGGACTTAAAGTGGTCTGCTTTCAGCTTTGTACCACCTGCATCTATGGTAATCTTTTGCTTTGGTTAAGAATGCTGCATAAACTCTTGAGACTATCAGGTTAACCAGGGCAGATTTGGTATCTCATTTGTATTTCCTGATGACGCCCTGTTACTACTGTCTGTCTCGCTTTAAACAGCTGCATTTGTAGGAATGGTAAAGGAGCCATCTTCTCCGTGCCTTGGTGATGGTGGAGAATTACAGAAAGAACATCAACATGTATCTTTTTACAGGGCTGTAAATCACTCCTTTTCATTCCACCCCTCACCCTACTTCAAGAAATTAAAAATCACAAACTTCTGTATATACACTGACAAGAGATTTTTTCCAAGGATTTATACTAAGAAATTGTATTTTTTGTTACTGTGATTGTGGACAATATCATCTGTTACATTTTAGCTACCTTTAAGTTTAGCTTTCTAAAGATACTGTGTATAGATCTAACTTTGTCTTTAGAGTTTGTTTCTAATTAGAAAAGTAAGTGTGTTATCAAAGCACTAATGTCTATTTTTCATGCCCCAAAATATCACGATGAGAAGTTTTTCATAAGTATTTACATAATATTAAAAAAACATTATTATATTTCCAAATGTCCAGTCATTTGACATATAAAGAATGTCCAAATTACTGTTTGAAATTTTCACCATATGTTTTAGTTTCACATAGACATAACTTTAAATGCTTTGTGTTTTAAATTATTAAAAGCTTTCTGAAGTGAATACCACTTCTGAATTCTCAAGTAGTGTTTGACAACTTCATTTAAACAGGAAATATAAGCACAGAGTGTTTTGTTGCATTATACCTTGATCCTTAATTAAAATACTTGCACTTCAATTTCAGAAGTAAAGTTCAGATTACAAAAGTTTTAATAACCTTCTTCTGTCACATTTTACATCCAACAGCTTGCATAAGAAGAATCATGACATTAGTACTCTAAATCTGGACTTGGATTCTAATTTGGATTCTAATTATATATATATATATATATATTCATTTATTTATTTATTTATTTTTTCATGCAAGCAGTCTGAGCTTCTTGTTACAACAATTACAAAGCTGGGTTGGGAAACTTGACAGACCTGGGATCTTAGAGTCATGATTCTAAAAACTACATCAGTTATGGAGTACCAGAAAAAACAGGCACCCAGAACGTCATTCTTTAACATGTGGTTTCCTCTACTACAGTTGTGTCTATACATTGGAATAAAGTGAGTGGATACAATGATTCATTCACTGCATTTTACTCTTAGTTGTTTATTTATTTAAGCCAAAAGAGTCAAAGTATGAATTTTTTTTTTAAGGTTTTATTTGTTATACAGAGAGAGATCACAAATACTCAGAGAGGCAGGCAGAGGGAGATGCGGGGGGGGGGCAGTGAGCAGGCTCCCTGCCAAGCAGAGAGTCTGGTGTGGGGCTCAACCCCAGGACCCTGGGATCATGACCTGAGCTGAAGGCAGAAGCTTTAACCCACTGAGCCACCCAGATGCCCCTAAATGATGACAGTTTAAATTTCACACTTAATTAGTAAACACCTCACAATATTCCACATAATTAACCAATGAACTATTCAACTTTCTATATTTTATAATCTGTCTCCCTAACTGGGTTTCAAGTATCTTGAAGGCCCTAGAGGCTACATTTTTTTCTGTTCTCTATTTAACCACATCTGGAAGTTTGCTTGAGTTTATTAATTCCTTAAAATGATTTGATAATTATACTAACTAGTTATATAATTTCACATGAATGGAAACACAGTACCCGATGAAGTTGGTTATCTAATTATATATAAAAAAAAAATCTGTTAGGCAGAGCCTCCCCGTAGGGTAGAGTTATTGCACATAAGTGATTTCTTTTTTTAATAAGAAAGGCTCTTTATATTCAGAAATTATCAGTCTCTGATAAAGTAGCTCATTTTTTTAAAATACCAGATTTAAACTTATTGAACCTCAGTGCAGCTACTCACTTCTCTCTATTCCAATTATAAGATTAACTTTTACTGGTATGTTAGACCATCAGATGCTCTGAGAAGATGGGGTTTAATTGGAATTGGAATATTTTATTTTAGAGGTTTATTTTTTAATTTTTAAAAAAATTTAAAATTTATTTTTAATGTTCCAGAATTCATTGTTTATGCACCACACCCAGTGCTCCATGCAATATGTGCCCTCCATAATACTCACCACCAGGCTCACCCAACCTCCCCCCTTCCCCCCTCCAAAACCCTCAGTTTATTTCTCAGAGTCCACAGTCTCTCATGGTTCGCTTCCCCCTCCAATTTCCCCCAGATCCCTTCTCCTCTCCATCTCCCCATGTCCTCCATGTTATTCCTTATGCTCCACAAATGAGTGAAACCATAAGATAATTGACTCTCTTGTCAATTGTCTCTCTTGCTTGACTTATTTCACTCAGCATAATCTCTTCCAGACCCATCAATTTTGATACAAAAATTGGGTATTCACCCTTTCTGGTGGAGGTATAATACTCCATAGTATATATGGACCACATCTTCTTTATCCATTCATCCACTGAAAGGCATCATGGTTCTTTCCATTCTTGTGAAAGTGGCCATTGTTGCTATGAACATTGGGGTACAGATGGCCCTTCTTTTCACTACATCTGAATCTTTGGGATAAACACCCAGTAGTGCAATTGTAAGGTCATAGGAAAGCTCTATTTTTAATTTCTTAAGGAATCACCACACTGTTTTCCAAAGTAGCTGCACCAACTTGCATTCCCACCAACAGTGTAAGAGCTTTCCCCTTTCTCCACATTTTCTCCCATACATGTTGTTTACTGTCTTCTTAATTTTGGCCATTATAACTGGTGTAAGGTGGTATCTCAATGTGGTTTTGATTTGAATCTCCCTGATGGCTAGTGATAAACATTTTTTTCATGTGTCTGTTAGCCATTTGTATGTATTTTTTGGAGAAGTGTCTGCTCATGTCTTCTGCCCATTTTTTGATGTGATTATGTTTTGTGTGTGTTGAGTTGAGGAGTTCTTTATAGATCTTGGCTATCAGCCCTTTGTCTGTAGTGTCATTTGCAAATATCTTCTCCCATTCCATGGGTTGCCTCTTTGTTTTGTTGACTGTTTCCTTTGCTGTGCAGAAGCTTTGGATCTTGTTGAAGTCCCAAAAGTTCATTTTCACTTTTGTTTCCTTTCCCTTTGAAGACATGTCTTGAAAGAAGCTGTTTTGGCCAATGTCAAAGAGATTACTGCCTATATTCTCCTCTAGGATTTTGATGGATTCCTGCCTGATGTTGAGGACTTTTATTGATTTCGAGTCTATCCTTGTATATGGTGTAAGAGAATGGTCAAGTTTCATTCTTGTACACATAGCTGTCCAATTTCCCAAGCACCGTTTTTTGAAAAGACTATCTTTTTTTCCACTGGATATCTTTTCCTGCTTTGTTGAAGACTAGTTGACCATAAAGTAGAGGGTCCATATCTGGGATCTCTATTCTGTTCCACAGGACTATGTGTCTGTTTTTGTGCCAGCACCATGCTGTCTTGGTGATCACAGCTTTGTAGTAAAGCTTGAAATCAGGCAACGTGATGCCCCCAGTTTTGTTTTTCTCTTTCAAAATTTCCTTAGCAATTCGGGGTCTCTTCTGTTTCCATATAAACTTTAAGATTGTTCCAGCTTTTTGAAAAATATGGGTTTTGATTGGGATGGCATTAAAGGGTCACAGGGAAGCTCTATTTTTAATTTCTTGAGGAATCTTTACACTGTTCTCCAAAGAGGCTGCACCAACTTGCATTCCCACCAACAGTGTAAGAGGGTTCCCCTTTCTCCACATCCTCTCCAACACATTGAAAGTATAGATTGCTTTGAGCAGAATATACATTTTAACAATATTTATTCTTCCGACCCATAAGCATGGAATGCTCTTCCATCTTTTTGTGTCTTCTTCAGTTTCTTTCATGAGTGTTCTAGAGTTCTTGGAGTGCAGATCCTCTACCACTTTGGTTAGGTTTATTCCCAGGTATCTTATGATTCTTGCTGCTATAGTAAATGGAATCTATTTCCATTTCTGTATTTTCATTGTTAGTGTATAAGAAAGCAACCTATTTCTGTACATTGATTTTGTATCCTGTCACATTACTGAGTTGCTGTGTGAATTTTAGTAGTTTAGGAATGGAGTCTTTGGGGTTTCCATAGAAAGTATCATGTCATCTGTGAAGAGAGAGATAGTTTGACTTCTTCATTGCCAATTTGAATAACTTTTATTTCTCTTTGTTGTCTGATGCTGTTGGTAGGACTTCTAACACTATGTTGAACAAGTGTGGTGAGAGTGGGCATCCTTTTTGTGTTCCTGATCTCAAAGGGAAGGCTGTCAGATATTCCCTATTGAGGATGATTTTCACTGTGGGTTTTTCATAGATGGATTTTTATGAAGTTGATGAATGTTCCTGTTATCCCTATACTCTGAAGCATTTTAATCAGGAATAGATGCTGTATCTTGTCAAATGCTTTTCTGCTTCAATTGAGAGGACCATGTGGTTCTTCTCTCTTCACTTATTGATTTGTGAATGTGGAACTACCCTGGCAACCCAGGGATAAATCCCACCTGGTCATGGTGGAATACCTTTTTAATGTACTGTTGGATACTATTACCTAAGATCTTGTTGAGAATCTTAGCACTATATTCATCAGTGATATTGGTCTGAAATTCTCCATTTTGGTGGAGTCTCTGCCTGGTTTGGGGATCAGGGTAATGCTGACTTCAAAAAGAGTCTGGAAGTTTTCCTTCTGCTTCATTTTTTTTGAAACAGCTTCAGGAGAATAGGTATTATAGGTATTATTTATTATTATAGGTATTTATTATTATAGGTATTATTTCTTCCTTGAATGTTTAGTAGAATTCCCCAGGGAATCTGTCAGGTCCTGGGCTCTTGTTTTTTGGGAGGTTTTTGATCACTGCTTCAATCTCATTCATTACTAGATATTAGTCTATTCAGGTTGTCAATTACTTCCTGATTCAGTCTTGGAAGTTTATAGGTTTCCCGGAATGCATCCATTTCTTCAAGGTTGCTTAACTTTTGACATATAACTGTTGGTAATAATTTCTGACGATTGCTTCTATTTCATTGGTGTTAGTCATGATCTTTTCCCTTTCATTCCTAATTTCGTTAATTTGGGTCTTCTCTCTTTTCTTTTGGATTAGATTGGTCAGTGGTTTATCGATCTTATTGATTCAAAAATCCATCTTCTAGCTTCTTGATATGTTCTACTGTATCTCTAGTTTCTATCTCATTGATCTCTGCTCTAATCTTGATTCTTTCCCTTCTTGTGTGTGGGTTGGATTAATTTGTTGTTGATTATCCAGGTCTTTAAGTTGTAAGAGAGCTGGTGTATTCTGGAATTTTCAATTTTTTGAGGGAGGCTTTGATGGCTATGTATTTCCCCCGCAGGACCACTATTGCTGTATCCCATAGACTTTGGACCAAAAGTGTCTTCATTTTCATTGGTTTCCATGGATGGTTTAAGTTCCTCTTCGATTTCCTGATTGATCCAAACATTCTTAAGCAAGGTGGTCTTTAGCTTTCAGGCATTTGAATTCCTTCTGAACTTTTTTTTGTGGTTGAGATCTGGTTTCAAAGCATTGTGTTCTGAGAATATGCAGGGAATAATCTCAAGCTTTTGGTGCCAGTTGAGGCCTGATTTGTGACCCAGTATGTGATCTATTCTGTAGAAAGTTCCATCTGCTCTCGAGAAAAATGAGTATTCTCATTTTAGGGTGGAATGTTTTGTATATATCTTTGAGGTCCATCTGGTCCAATGTGTCATTCAATGCTCTTGTTTCTTTATTGATTTTCTGCTTGGATGATATGTCTATTACTGAGAGTGGTGTGTTAGGATCCCCTACTGTTAATATGTTCATACCAATATGACTCTTTATTTTGATTAACAGTTGTGTTATGTAGCTGGCTGCTCCCATATTGGAGACATAAATATTTACAATTGTTAGATCTTCTTGGTGGATAGACCCTTTAAGAATGATGTAGTGTCCTTATGTATCCCTGGCTATGGTCTTTAATTTAACATCTAATTTATCTGATATGAGAATTGCTACCCCAGACTTTTTTTGAGGCCCATTGGCAGGAAAGTTGTTTCTCCATCCCTTCACTTTCAGTTTGGATGTATCCTTAGGTTCAAAATGGGTCTCTTGTAGACAACATATGGATGGGTGCTGTCATTTCATCCAATGTGCAACCCTGTGCCTTTTTAAGGGAGCATTTAGGTCATTCACACTGAGAGTAATTATGGAGAGTTATGTTTTTATTGACATTATGTTGCCTGTGAAGTTCTTGTTTCTATAGATTGTCTCCATAAATTACTGTTCAATGGCACTTTTTGGTTCTTTCTTCTTTATTGGACCCCCCTTAATATTTCTTGTAGTGTTGGCTTGGTGGTCACATATTCTTTTAAACCTTACCAGTCTTGGAAGCTCTTTATCTTTCCATCCATTTTGAATGTCAGTCTTGCTGGATAAAGTACTCTGATGCATGTTCTTTTCATCTAGTGCCCTGAATATGTCTTGCCAGCTCTTCCTGGCTTGCCAGGTTTCTGTGGACAGGGCTGACATTATTCTGATGAGCCTTCCTTGGTAGGTAAGGAATCTCTTCCCCCTAACAGCTCTCAAGAGCTCCTGTCTAAAATTATAATTCATCAGTTTCACAATGACGTGTCACGAGGTCTTTCTAGATTCTGTGATCTTAGGGGGAGGCCTTTCTGCCTCTGGGACACAAAAGCTGGTTCCTCAGATTGGGAAAATTTTTTATGGAGAATTTGTTCAACTATATCCTCTAGTCTTCTTTCTTTCTCTTATTCCTTAGGGATTCCAATAATTCTGACATTGGAACGTGGGTTCTAAGCTGTTTGTTCCAGGCTTCCCCCTGATCCTTTTTCTCTACCAGTTTGTCCTCTGGATCACTAATTCTATCTTCTGTCTTGGTTACCCTAGCTTTGAGAGAATTTAGATTAGATTGGAACTCATTGAGAGCATTGTTAACATCTTCCCTGGTGGCTTTCACTTCTGTGCTTATAAGTTCCATGTTGTCATTAGTGCTTTTCTCCTCCTAGCCATTTCCTGGATAATTGTTAGCCTGAATTCCCTTTCTGACATAATATTTATGTCCATATCCAATAGCTCTGATGGAGAGGGCACAGTGTCTGGCTTTTTCCTCTGTGCTTATAAGTTCCATGTTGTCATTAGTGCTTTTCTCCTCCTAGCCATTTCCTGGATAATTGTTAGCCTGAATTCCCTTTCTGACATAATATTTATGTCCATATCCAATAGCTCTGATGGAGAGGGCACAGTGTCTGGCTTTTTCCTCTGT
>NC_081562.1:143628284-143653511 GCF_022355385.1 Mustela nigripes
TGGACATTCCTCCTCCTGGCCATTTTGGTGAGAGATGGCTGAGGGGATGTGTAACTAAATGTACCAACCGTAATCCAGGGAGGGTGCACCCTGGAACACTTCTGAGCAATTGGGAGACCCCACAAAAAAGAAAGAAGAAAGAAAAAAGAGAGAGAGAAAGAGAGAGACAGGAAAAGAGAGAGGTAGAGAAGCCCAGCCTGAATGGGCCCCAAAGGTATGATTTTTAAAGTATACAAACAACAACAGACAAACAAAAAGACTGACAAAAGTAAATGACAAGGAAAAAAAAAAAAAAGAACCCAACCAAAATTAATCCCAGGTATAAGATTTATATACTACCAGAACAAAAACAAATACACAGAAACACTGACAGAAGAAAAAGATGGGAGCATGGTTATAAATTCTCAGTGTGTGGGAAGAAGTTTATTTTGATTCTTCCTGGGTGTATCTTGATATCTTTGTTAAAGGACTCAACTTTCCCAAGATAAAGGGGGATTAAAATTGGTTTATATTTAGGGGTAGTATTGATTAGGGAAAGAGGATTACCTTGAAACTTATCTCTATATGAATACTAAAAAAAAAAAAAAAAAAATAGAAAAGCAAAAACAAACAAACAAACAAGCAAACCAAAACTCAAAAACAAAAAACACAGGAATATGTATCAAAAAATTTCAAGTTAAAAAGTTATTATGGCTTTAACCCAGTTATTTTGGATTTTGTTGTCTTGAACCTCTCATTGTGACAGTAAATAAGTTAAAGATTGCTTAAAAATTAAAAAGAAGAGAATAGTGACAATGAATTAAAAAATAAAAGTTGTATTTATGAAATATACAGGTTTTAGGGCAATACCAGGAGCTTAATATTTTATTTTCCCCTGATATTGGGGTTTGCAGTTTTATGGGGACCCTGTGGTGGTTGTCCTCTTGGGGTTTTTTTGTGGGATTTTTTTGGGGGGGTGGCTTTCTGGGGGAGGGGTTTGCTGCATGGTTTTTTAGGCAGTCTTGCTAGAGTTGAGTCTTTGTGCCCCCTATCAAGGGGCTAGGTTCTGAGGATACCAGTTTTTCAGGCTTTTGTTCTCTAAAGGTTTTGTTTGTTTGCTTTTGTTTTGTTTTTGTTTTTGTTCTGTTTTTCTCCCCTTGGCAGCTTTTGGTGGTTCTTTGGAGGTTTAGAGGAAAGCAAACTGCACCCAGACCTCCATTTCAGTGCAAAGTCTCAGTTTTTTCCCCTCTGGGTGGTCCAGAGCACACAGACTCCCCTCTGCCACTTCCCACTTGCAGAGCACCTCCCTAGCCACAGTCTCAGGGTTCTCAGGAGCTACAACTTGTACTGTGGTGCTACTAAAATGGTGAGCAGTATTAGTCCGGAGAGCTGGCTTCCAGTGACTGCCTTTGCCCCAGCTGTCTGGGCAGGTCTAGACTGCTGGATAGATCCCAACCAGAGATGGAACACTGAGATTTCCCTGTCAGCAGAGGCTGGGTGTGTTCAGACTCTCACTGGTACTAGAGAGAACTGGCTAACGCCCACATGGACCTCTCTCAGGGGAGGATGTGGAGTGTGGCTCAGACCCAGGTCTCAAAACCCACATGTAGAGTACAAAAGGTTGTGGTTCTGGAGAGCACTGGCTGGTGTCCACACCGGACTCTCATGCGCACCACCACCCAGACACTCTCACATGTGCCAGTGGCTCAGGGACCAGGCCTGGATGCTTTGCCACACTCTTTCTGGCATGGCACCAGTGGTAGCCATCCTGGGTCTGTGGGCTTAAGCCCGTGCCCCTAACCACCCAATTCCGTCAATTTCCCTTTAAGATCTTTTGCTCTTTTTGAGTGCTTTTACCCAGACTCCAAGTTAATGCTGGTCCCCAATCACAGGGACACTTTCATATTGGGATATTACTTTCCAATGGGTCGCTTCTGGTGGCTCCCTCCCCCTTTTGTTTATCTTCTGATATCAGTCCCATGTTCCCACTTAGCTTTACCTGTCCACTGGTGTCTTCTGCCACCATAGAGATCCAGAATTGTATAATCCTACATCTCAGGATGATTTCATGTCTGTTCAGAGTGTTCTGGTAGATAATCAGCTCACTTTAGGGGATGAATTGAAATAGCATCTCCTACTTCTGCATCTTGCCCCCCTCTGGAATTGGAATTTTAATCACACACAGCTGCACTGCATCAAGCCAAACTGGTCACAGACATTTTAATATTAATTTGGTCTATCAAGCATCATTTTTGTTAATCTTATGTATTTACTATCACCAAGTGAAAATCCCATGCCATTTTGGATGGTTAATGCATTCTCTGCAGAACAAGCAATCATTCACAATAATATCATTCAGTGGGATAAAATGGGTACCAAGAACCTAACTACAGTAGTCAACAATGAAGGTAATATCAATTATGCTACCACAAGATCTAAAGTAGCAAAGAATAAACCATTACTTATTTGAATGCATGGACAATGTGTACTAAGTTAGGTGTCAAGTTCCAAACTTGCTTGAAGAATTATATAAAATAAACCTTAAGAAGTTGCTCTGTTTATGACACAGAGCAAGGGTCAGAAGTGGAATTCTGGGAGCTGCTAAAATTTATTTCATAATATAGCTTAAAACCAGCCCTGAGGGAGAAGAGAAAGTGGAAAATGTCTCTAATTTCATCTCTCTTACTTGAAATTATGGGGTGATATTCACAGTCCTGCTTCAGTCAACTGACAACAATACTTTTCCTATGATTGCAGAATGTTTCCTGACTTACAAGAAAATGCAGTAAAGGACCACATGGAATAGGGTGAGAGAGTTAAACACTGTGGAAAATGCTTCCATTGATATAAAGTCATGACAAGACTTGATGATATGTCCATAAAACAAGTACTGGCATTGAATTATTTAACTCTGGAGTCCCCTGAGACCTAACACATGAACTGGAAAAATGTGAGACTTTAGGATCTGGTGACAAATGCAGTCATCAAAAATTCTGAAATTCAATGAATCCTGTCAACATCGCTTCAACGTGAGGGCCATGAACAATAGATTTATTAAATGCAGACTTATGCAAATCAGAAATTGTTATGCTGGAATGAAAGGGCCATTAAACCTTTTAGGATTGTTGAACATAACTGATAGGGAACTAACATTTATTTCATACAGGCAAGTGAAATAGAGTCAAGATTTGAGAAAACAAGAAGTATTAATTAATTAAAAGAATGACTTCATATCATAATTTTATCACTAGCAATATGTTCTTTTCCTTAACTTAATTTTATTTTGTTAGTGTTCCAAGATTCATTGTTTATGCACCACACCCAGTGCTCCATGCAATACGTGCCCTCCTTAATACCCACCACCAGGTTCATTGACCCCCACCATCCCTCTCCCTTCCAAAACCCTCAGTTTGTTTCTCAGAGTCCACAGTCTCTCATGGTTCATCTCCCTATCTGATTTCCCCCAACTCACTTCTCCTCTCTTTTTCCAATGTCCTCCATGTTATTCCTTATGCTCCACAAGTAAGTGAAACCATATGATTATTGGCTTTCTTTGCTTGACTTATTTTACTCAGTAGAATCTCCTCCAGTCCCACCCATGTTGATACAAAAAAGGTATTCATCCTTTCTGATGGAGGCATAATACTCCATTGTATATATGGACCATATCTTCTTTATCCATTCATCTGTTGAAGGATATCCTTGCTTTTTTCACAGTTTGGTGACTGTGGCCATTGCTGCAGGATGTTCTTTTTAAAAGAATGAACTTGGGATGCCTGGGTGGCTCAGTTGGTTAAGCAGCTGCCTTCGGCTCAGGTCATGATCCCAGCGTCCTGGGATCGAGTCCCACATCGGGCTCCTTGCTCCGCAGGGAGCCTGCTTCTCCCTCTGACTCTGCCTGCCATTCTGTCTGCCTGTGCTCGCTCTCGCTCGCTCTCGCTTGCTCTCTGACAAATAAATAAATAAAATCCTTAAAAAAAAAAAAAAAAAATTTTAAAAGAATGAACTTAATGAAGTACCAGACAAAAAAGGCACCTAGAACATCATTCTTCAACATGTGACATTGTCTAGTATAGCTGTATTCTTTGTATTAAATACATAACTAACATCTTTAATAATATTATAAGACTTTTTCTTGATAGTATAAATTTTTATTTTTTTATAAACATATATTTTCTTGATAGTATAAATTGAACTTTATTATTTTATTATTATTAGGGTATTGTTGAATATTAAAATGAATCAAGTAGAGATTAACAGCTTCCTTAAGGGAGAACCATTATGTAAATCTGCATCATGGTGGTTTTATTTTTGTATTATAAGGTTTAATGCTGGATTAACTTAAGTAAAGCACTATTCATTGAATAGAAGTGTTGAAATGAACAAACATTGCTTAACATTGGGTTCCTATGAGAGATATGAAATTTCAAAATACTTTTAAGGATTAAAATATTTTCATCACAAAAATATCTGTGGCTATTTTTGTAATGTAAATACTTTATTTCAAAAATATTTAGCCTTTGTAGGATTCTATCTAATGCACTTGTTGAGTTATACCCTTTGCTATGAACATTATATTATATTTGCACAATAGCCAAAGCATATCCTACAAAACAGAATGGCTCTAATCATTCTCATGTTTATCACAGTTATACAGATTAAACATGCTGTGGCTTATCCACAGATATTTCCAGATACCTAACTGGATGCATATCCATCAATATGCATCTTTGAGTCTTTTTTTTTTAAGGTTTTATTTATTTATTTATTTTACACAAAAAGAGAGACAAGAAGAGCAGGAACACAAACAGAGGGAAAGCAGGCTTCCTGCTGAGCAGGGAGGCCTAAAGGAAGAAGCTTAAGGACTGAGCATCCCAGGTGCCCATAACTTTGATTCTTAAGTATAAAATATTCTTTAACAATGTGGTTTCTTTTTCAGTCATAAGAATAGGACAAGATGTCACTCTGCATTTTATTTCTTATCATAGTCATCCTATATAATCTTACCGATATTTAAGGCCAAATATACTTACATTTGTGAAAATTATGGGACAAAACTTCTGTCATAGAGCACATGTAAAAGAGATTATAGGTAGGTGTGCCTTGGTGGCTCAGTTGCTTAAGCCTCTGCCTCCAGCTCAAGTCATGATCCCAAGGCCCTAGGATCTAGCCCTATATGGGGCTCCCTGCTCAGCAGGAAGTCTGCTTCTCCCTCTACCCCTGCCCACCACTTCAGCACTCTCTCTCTCTCTCTTTCAAAGAAAGAAAGAAAGAAAGAAAGAAAGAAAGAAAGAAAGAAAGAAAATCTTTTTATAAAAAGGAGATTATAGGTGGTATAGTAGTAGTAGAGAAAGATTAAACAAACAAGTTCAATAATGCTGGATTTTATATAGGTAGGGATATAGTGCAAGAAGTGGAAGAAATGCTAATTGATCTCTTTTGGTCATATTTAGAGTAAAAAGTATTGTTGGGTATGCTGTGGATCTACTTCTCTTGCCATCTTGTAAACTAGTTGTTTTCAAACTTTTGACAAGCATCTACAATATGAAATGGACTGATATTCATAATAGGAAATATATTAGTCTATGAGTTCAGTAAACACACAGTCACACACATTGACAGAACTGAAAATATTATGAAACAATACCTACCTATTATAATACCTGTGCTTTCTATACTATAGCTTAGTATTGTAAGATATTCTATACACTTTTTTCTAACATATATGTGTTTTTCAAATAATGATTTTGTAACACTCTAATGTGTGGTGACCTGCAGAATGCAAAGCACTAATTGTTCTCAATTGCAGTGATTTTTTTCTCCTGCTGGATATTTGGCAATGTTTGTAGATATTTTGACTGTCACAATGAGGAGAGTAATGAGTGGGTAGAAATCATCTTACAATCAATAGCACAGCTCCCTTCAACAAAGAATTATCTGGCCTAAAATAACCATAACACTGAGGATGTGAAACTCTTGTCTAATGGATTGCCCTGAAGAACCTAAAATGTTAATATCATGTTTTTCAGACTTCCTCTCTGACTGTGATTCTTATTTCATCAGTATATTCAGGAGAATTGAATTCAGATCTGACTTAGGAGAGAAAAAGAAAGAAGGTCACTAACCAACTATATTGAGGAAAAGATCATGGTAGAAAAATTGGAGATTTGCAACCAGAAGTTTCCTGAGTTGACAGCTTCCCTCAGTGACAGTGGCAGCTTTCCTGTTCATAGGAGCCCAAGCTTAGAGCCTGATCCTGTAGCTGTACAAATTGCCTAGTAATATATTCCCATATGCCCAAAATAGTTAGAGCCATGTGAATTATCAGTAAATAAAGATAAAATTTATAATGTCTCTAAAATACAAGTAGATACACTTCATCCCCCCAAATCAACCAGTGAGTTGACTGATGTGTTATCATTCAGTTACTATAGTATACAAAGTACAAATGGAGAACATTTTGAAGTGAGGAAGTATTAGGGGAAAATAAGGAATTATTTTGAGTTATAAACTTTTTGGATAAAAAACTACAACTTAAAAAATATACAGTGGAAAAAAGATAGTCTCGTCAATAAATGGTGCTGGGAAAACTGGACAGCTATATGTAGAAGAATGAAACTCGACCACTCTTACACCATACACAAAGATAAACTCAAAATGGATAAAAGATCTCAATGTGAGACAGGAATCCATCAGAATCCTAGAGGAGAACATAGGCAGTAATCTCTTCGATATCAGCCACAGCAACTTCTTTCAAGATATGTCTCCAAAGGCAAAGGAAACAAAAGCGAAAATAAACTTTTGGGACTTCATCAAAATCAAAAGCTTCTGCACAGCAAAGGAAACAGTAAAAAAACAAAAACAAAAACAAAAACAAAGAGGCAACCCACGGAATGGGAGAGGATATTCGCAAATGACAGTACAGACAAAAGGTTGATATCCAGGATCTATAAAGAACTCCTCAAACTCAACACACACAAAACAGGCAATCATATCAAAAAATGGGCAGAAGATATGAACAGACACTTCTCCAATGAAGACATACAAATGGCTATCAGACACATGAAAAAATGTTCATCATCACTAGCTCTCAGGGAGATTCAAATTAAATCCACATTGAGATATCACCTTACACCAGTTAGAATGGCCAAAATTAGCAAGACAGGAAATAACATGTGTTGGAGAGGATGTAGAGAAAGTAGAACCCTCTGAAATTGTTGGTGGTAATGCAGGTTGGTGCAGCCTCTTTGGAGAACAGTGTGGAGATTCCTCAAGAAATTAAAAATAGAACTTCCCTATGACCCTGCTATTGCACTACTGGGTATTTATCCCAAAGTTATAGATGTAGTGAAAAGAAGGGCCATCTGTACCCCAATGTTTATAGCAGCAATAGCCACGGTCACCAAACTGTGGAAAAAAACAAGATTCCCTTCAATCGATGAATGGATAAGGAAGATGTGGTCCATATACACTATGGAGTATTATGCCTCCATCAGAAAGGATGAATACCCAACTTTTGTAGCAACATGGACAGGACTGGAAGAGATTATGCTGAGTGAAATAAGTCAAGCAGAGGGAGTCAATTATCATATGGTTTCACTTATTTGTGGAGCATAACAAATAGCATGGAGGACATGGGGAGTTAGAGAGGAGAAGGGAGTTGGGGGAACTTGGAAGGGGAGGTGAATCATGAGAGACTATGGATTCTGAAAAACAATCTGAGGGGTTTGAAGTGTTGGAGGGGTGGGAGGTTGGGGTACCAGGTGGTGGGTATTATAGAGGGCACGGATTGTATGGAGCACTGGGTGTGGTGAAAAATTAATGAATACTGTTATGCTGCAAATAAATAAATTTAATTTTAAAAAATGGATGCATCAAAATTAACACATGAGTAATTAATAAGCTACTTTTGATGGTATACCATTTCACCTAGACTGAGGTGGCCCTTAAATAAGTTTCATAATCATGTAGATCCTTCCTTTTAAAATGCCAATTTTTTTTGGAAAATATGTGTAATGGGTATCACGAATACTTGTAACTTTCCTAAATGGTTTAAGATGTTTTTTCTTCTTTTAACAGATGTTAACACTTTTGTTGTATGAAATGTTGTTTCATCGCATTATTATCTATAATTCTACCTTGAAATAATATTATCCATCTATTTGTGTTTAGAGGGAGCATGAAATGCCCCACTGGAAAGCACTTTTCAAAGGAAGATTGCATATTTCTGTACATTTCTTCAAACCAATATAGATAAGATAGATAAAAATCTTTTCAGAGTGAAAGACACTTTTGTAATTGTACATTCTATTGCTTCATGAAAAAAGGAAGCCAAAGATCCAAGATACTGAGATATACTGTCAGCCACACAACCACCAAGTGGAAGTCATAATTCAAATATGTCCTCTAATTCCAGGGCTCTCTCTAACCCATTCTGGCACATTCTTAGGTGACCTGTGCTTAGACCAGAGCAACATCATGTCAGTTTGATCTGAGGAGGCTCTTCTACTCTCTGAAGATACAGGCTTCTCCCTCTCTTAATATATATGGAATTAATTTTGCCACCTCATTTTCATTGTGTTACTCTTTAGAATCTGCTTATTTACTTTACATATAATTGTGTTGGTGGTACTGATGGCAACTAATTGCTTAATTTCTATAAGCCTCAGTTTTTAATTTCTAAATGGGTGATAATGGTATGAATTTCCTGAGCATGCTTGGGTGATCATATGTACACATGCAGAGAGACATACATAGTATGTAATAATAAATTGATATATTTATGTAAATATAATTATTTATAAATAGATATATAAATGTATATGTAAACTTTATATGTAATATAATCATACAATGTGCTTAACACATATACACTGATTTTTATATTTATCTAATCATTAGCCATTTTTCTTTTGTTTCTGTAGAAATGCCTCTTTTTTAATAGCTGATTTCTTGAAGCACAGACCTACCTTTGAAAACACATCTAAATCATCACCTCCTGAAATGAGTGTAACTGAGCTGACATATTGTAAGGACAAAGACTGGTACAAAGAAATAGCATAATTTACCAGCTCAACTTTTTTTTTTTTTTTAATAACAAGAAGCAATCTTTTATTTCTTTCCTTAGTGCTAAGTGTGGTACATAAAGCATATTGCTAATTGTTACATGTCTTTTTAATAACAATAATTTTGAATATTTTATCTTTCTCTGTTGTTTAATTTTTTAATTTAATTTTAAAATTTTTAAATAAACATATAATGTATTTTTATCCCCAGGAGTACAGGTCTCTTAATCGCCAGGTTTACACGTTTCACAGCACTCATCATAGCACACACCCTCCCCAATGTCCATATCCCCACCGCCCTCTCCCGTCCCCCCTTCCCCCAGCAACCCTCAGTCTGTTTTATGAGATTGAGTCTTTTATGGTTTGTCTCCCACCCGATCCCATCTTCTTTCATTTTTTCTTTTCCTACCCCCCAAATCCCCCACATTGCATCTCCACTTCCTCATATCAGGGAGATCATATGATAGTTGTCTTTCTCTGATTGACTTATTTCTCTAAGCATAATACCCTCTAGTTCCATCCACATCATCGCAAATGGCAAGATTTAATTTCTTTGATGGCTGCATAGTATTCCATTGTACATATATACCACCTCTTCTTTATCCATTCATCTGTTGATGGACATCTAGGTTCTTTCCATAGTTTGGCTATTGTGGTCATTGTTGCTATAAACATTTGGGTGCACATGCCCCTTTGGAGCACCACGTTTGTATCTTTAGGATATATACCCAGTAGTGCAATCACTGGGTCATATGGTAGCTCCATTTTCAGTTTTTTGAGGACACTTCACACTGTTTTCCAGAGTGATTGCACCAGCTTGCATTCCCACCAACAGTGCAGGAGGGTTCCCCTCTCTCTGCATCCTCACAAGCATCTGTCATTTCTTGACTTGTTAATTTTAGCCATTCTGACTGGTGTGAGGTGGTATTTCATTGTGGTTTTGATTTGTATTTCCCTGATGCCAAGTGATTTGGAGCATTTATTCATGTGTCTGTTGTCCATCTCGATGTCTCCTTTGCAGAAATGTCTGTTCATGTGCTCTGCCCATTTGTTGATTGGATTATTTGTTCTTTGGGTGTTGAGTTTGCTGAACCCTTTATAGATGTTGGACGCTAGTCCTTTACCTGATATGTCGTTTGCAAATATTTTCTCCCATTCTGTCAGTTTTTTGGTTTTGTTAACTGTTTCCTTTGCTGTGCAAAAGCTTTTGATCTTGATGAAATCCCAATAGTTCATTTTTGCCCTTGCTTCTGTTGCCTTTGGCCATGTTCCTAGGAAGAGGTTGCTGTGTTTGAGGTCAAAGAGGTTGCTGCCTGTGTTCTCCTTAAGGATTTTGATGGATTCCTTTCTCACATTGAGGTCCTTTATCCATTTTGGGTCTATTTTCGTGTGCAGTATAAGGAAATTTTCCAATTTCATTTTTCTGCACGTTTTTCCCAACACCATTTATTGAAGAGGCTGTATTTTTTTCCACTGGACATTCCTTCCTGCTTTGTTGAAGACTAGTTGACCATAGAGTTGAGGGTCTATTTCTGGGCTCTCTATTCTGTTCCATTGATCTATGTGTAGTTTTTGTGTCAGTACCATACTGTCTTGATGATGACAACTTTGTAATAGAGCTTGAAGTCTGGAATTGTGATGCTGTCAACTTTGGCTGTCTTTTTCAGTGTTCATTTGGCTATTTGAGGTCATTTGAGGCTATTCGAGGTTCCATATAAATTTTAGGATTATTTGTTCCATTTCTTTGAAAAAAATAAATGGGATTTTGATAGGAATTCCATTAAATGTGTAGATTGCTTTAGGCAGAATAGACATTTCACAATATTTGTTCTTCCAATCCATGAGCATGGAACATTTTTCCATTTCTTTGTGTCTTCCTCAATTTCTTTCATGACTACTTTATAATTTTCTGAGTATAGATTCTTTGCCTCTTTGGTTAGGTTTATTCCTAGGTATCTTATGGTTTGGGGTGCAATTGTAAATGGGATTGACTCCTTAATTTCTCTTTCTTCTGTCTTGTTGTTAGTGTAAAGAAATGCAACTGAATACTGTGCATTGACTTTACATCCTGACACTTTACTGAATTCCTGTACAAGTTCTAGCAGTTTTGGAGTGGAGTCTTTTGGGTTTTCCTCATAAAGTATCATATCATCTGCAAAGAGTGATAGTTTGACTTCTTCTTTGCTGATTTGGATGCCTTTAATTTCTTTTTGTTGTCTGATTGTTGAGGCTAGGACTTCTAGTACTATGTTGAATAGCAGTGGTGATAATGGACATCCCTGCCATGTTCTTGACCTTAGCAGAAAAGCTTTCAGTTTTTCTCCATTGAGAATACTATTTGCAGTGGGTTTTTCCCTTGCTTCTGTTTGAAAGAATTTGAAACTTTGAAGAGTTTTAATCAGGAAGGGATGCTGCACTTTGTCAAATGCTTTTTCAGCATCTATGGAGAGTATCATATGGTTCTTGTTCTTTCTTTTGTTGGTGTGTTGTATCACATTGATTGATTTGCGGATGTTGAACCAACATTGCATCCCTGGAATAAATCCCACTTGATCGTGGTGAATAATCCTTTTAATGTACTGTTGGATCCTACTTGACAGTATTTTGGTGAGAATTTTCACATCTGTGTTCATCAAGGATATTAGTCTGTAATTCTCTTTTTAGATGGGATACTTCTCTGGTTTTGGGATCAAGGTGATGCTGGCCTCATAAAATGAGTTTGTAACTTTTCCTTCCATTTCTATTTTTTGAAACTGTTTCAGGAGAATAGGAATTAATTCTTCTTTAGTTTTTGGTTTGGTAGAATTCCCCAAAGGAAGCCGTCTGGCCCTGGACTTTTGTTTGTTTGGAGATTTTTGATGACTATTTCAATCTCCTTACTGGTTATGGGTATGTTCAGGTTTTCTGTGTCTTCCTGGTTCAGTTGTGGTAGTTGATATGTCTCTAGAAATGTATCCATTTTTTCCAGACTGTTGAATTCGTTAGCGTCGAGTTGCTCATAATATGTTCTTATAATTGTTTGTATTTCTTTGGTGTTGTTGATTGTGATCTCTCCTCTTTCATTCATTATTTTATTTATTTGGGTCCTTTCTCTTTCCTTTTTGATAAGTCTGGCCAGGGGTTTGTCAATATTATTAATTCTTTCAAAGAACCAGCTCCTAGTTTCATTGATATGTTCTTTTTTTTTTTTTCTATTTCATTGATTTCTGCTCTGATCTTTATTATTCCTCTCTCCTGCTGGGTTTAGGCTTTCTTTGTTGTTCTTTCTCCAGCTCCTTTAGGTATAAAGTTAGGTTGCATATTTGAGAACTTTCTTGTTTCTTGAGAAAGGCTTGTACCACTATATATTTTACTCTCAGGACTGCCTTTGTTGTGCCCCACAGATTTTGAACTGTTGTGTTTTCATTATCAACCAGCTCAACTTTTAATGTGTGAAACTTGATGAAAGTCTTAGAGGAGGGAACTATAGGGGTGAAGGGCAGACTGTAGGGGTCAATGGTAGGCTGTCCCAAGATGGGCCACTTTGGCATGGACACTATTTTCAGGGAAAAGTAATCAAAATCCAACAGATGCAGGAAAAGTCCTCTTCCTGGTCCTCAGCTGCCTAAATTTACATTGGAATGGAGAGCCTGTACCAAGAGGAAAGCCACAAACAGAGGCTCACTTTTATACAAAAAATTACCTACACAATAGGGCAACCTTAGTTTTTTAAAACATCTACTTTTACCTTCCTGCTAATGGCCTACTTCCCTGTATATCCTCAGACCCTACTCCTTTCTTTAGTTCATACAAACTTCATGTTGCCCCATTGTCTTTGAATTTCATGTCGGTGTGGATTCCCCATTCATGTCTGCCTATTAAATTTGCTTTACTCCTGTTACTCTGTCTCATGTCAATTTAATTCCAAGTCCAGCTAAAAGGTTCTTGTAGAGCAGAGGAAGGACTTCCTCCTCCAAAGAGGTAGAGACTAATTATTGGAAGAGAAGTTCAGGCTTATAGCCTTCTAATCATATTTCATTGCCTAGAATTCAAATGCATGACCATAATTACCCAGGAAACCATAGTGTAACATGTGACCCAGGAAAATAGGAAAAAAAAGAGCTATTACATATTTTCTGTTACAGATGCTAAAAATGACACAGAAATATGAGAATTGTATCAATGGATGATCTTTACAGTTTACATATATTGAAGAAGAAAATTACATAAATTAAATTCTAAGAATAAAATTGTAATTTATATAAAAGTTTAAAAGGGCATTTAAGTATGAATTACTATTTTAAAAATAGTCAATTAATGGGTGCCTGAGTGGCTCAGTGGGTTAAGTCTCTGCTTTTGGCTCATGTCATGATCTCAGGGTCCTGAGATCAAGCCCCACATAGGCTCTCTGCTTGGCAGGGAGCCCGCTTCCTCCTCTCTCTCACTGCCTGAATCTCTGCCTACTTGTGATCTCTCTCTGTCAAATAAATTAATAAATAAAATCTTAAAAAATATCAATTAAAACCAGGTATCCTATCTATATATAATTATCAATTGTGCATATAAATGTACACAATGCAAATGATCTTGTTCTATTCATTAATGTTCTTAAGGATTTCTACTGGATACCACTTCATGGTAATTTCCTTATATGGTTGTTTGTGTTATCAGCTGTAATTGGAAGTTGTGTTTGCATATAGTTAGTTCTCCAATCATCCTAAACTTCAGAGAACTGCAATTGTCATAGATAACACTTGAAAATGACATTAAAAAATATGAGAGGAAAAAAAGAAGGTAAAAATAAGAGACTAACAGAGGGAACATAAAAACCAAAGGAAGCTAAGAATAATCTTCCTATGTCAATAAAGAGACAGTACACAAAGGGATTAAGAAAGAAGGCAGAGAAACAGACACTAGTATTGTGGTTCCTCAAACATGTAAGTAGAGAGACAAATAGGAAAGATTTTTTTTTTATTGTATTATGTTAGTCACCATACAATGCATCCTTAGTTGTTGATGTGGTGTTCCAAGATTCATTGTTTACGTGTAAAACCCAGTGCTTCGTGCAATACATGTCCTCCTTAATGTCTACCACTAGGCTCACCCAGCGCCCCCCTGCCTCTCTCTAAAACACTAAGTCCACAGTCTCTCCTGGTTCATCTCTCCCTCTGATAACCCCTCTTCACTCTCCTTTTCCTTCTCCTAATGTCCTCCATGTTATTTCTTATGTTCCACAAGTAAGTGAAATCATATGACAATTTAGTTTCTCTGATTGACTTGTTTCACTCACTATAATCTCCTCCAGTCCCCTCCATGTCAATGCAAAAGTTGGCTATTCATCCTTTCTGATGGCTGAGTACTATTCAACTGTATATATGAACCATATTTTTTATCCACTCGTCTGTTGAAGGGCTTCTTGGCTCTTTCCACAGTTTGACAACTGTGGCAATTGCTGCTATGAAAATTGAAGTACATATGGCCCTTCCTTCACTCCATCTGTATCTTTAGGGTAAATACCCAGTAGTGCAATTGCCAGGTCAGAGAGTAGCTCCACTTTTAATTTTTTGAGGAATCTCCACATTGTTTTCCAAAGTGGCTGCACCAACTTGCATTCTCACCAACAGTGTAAGAGCATTTCCCTTTCTCCACATCCTTTCCAACATTTGTTGTTTCTTGCCTTGTTAATTTTTACATTCTAACTGATATAAGTTGGCATCTCAATATGGTTTTGATTTGAGTTTCCCCGATGGCTAATGATGATGAAAATTTTTCATGTGTCTGCTAGTCTTGCATGTGTCATGTAAGTCTTCATTGGAGAAATATCTGTTGTTGTTTCCTGCCCATTTTTGAATATGATAAACTGTTTTTTGGATGTTGAGTTTGAGAAGTTCTTTATACATCTTGAATATCAGCCCTTTGTCTATACTGTCATTTGCGAATATTTCTCCCATTCTATGGGTTGTCTCTTTGTTTTGTTGACTGTCTCCTTTGCTGTGCAGAAGCTTTTCATCTTGATGAAATACCAGTGTTCATTTTCACTTTTCCACTTGCCTTTGGAGATGTTTCTTCAAAGATGTTGCTGTGGCCGATATTGAATAGGTTACTATTGATGTTCTCCTCTAGGATTTGGATGGATTTCTGTCTGACATTTAGGACTTTCATCCATTTTGACTTTAGCTTTGTGCATGGTGTAAGAGAAATTTCGAGTTTCATCTCTGTATACATAGCTTTCCCAGCACCATTTATTAAAGAGAGTGTCTTTTTACCCACAGGATACTTTTTCCTGTCTTGTCGAAGATTATTTGACCATAGAGTTGAGGGTCCATCTACACTCTCTACTCTGTTCCATTGATCTATGTGACTGCTGTTGTGCTGGGATGCTATCTTGATGATCACAACTTTGTAATAAAGCTTGAAATCAGGCAATGTAATGCCCCCAGTTTTGTTTTGTTTTGTTTTGTTTCAGCATTTCCTTGGTAATTCAGGGTCTTTTCTGGTTCCATATAAAGTTTAGGATTTTTTTTTAATTTATTTTATTTTTTCAGGGTTCCAAGAATCATTCTTTATGCACCACACCCAGTGCTCCATGCAATACTTACCCTCCTTAATATCCACCACCAGGCTCACTCATACTTCACCTTTCTGTGCTCCAAAAACCCTCAGTTTGTTTCTCAGAGTCCAGTCTCTCATGGTTTGTCTTCCCCCTCTGATTTCTCTGAATTCACTTATCCTTTCCTTCTCTGAATGCCCTCCATATAATTCATTATGCTCCACAAGTAGGTGAAACCAAATGACAATTGACTCATTCTGCTTGACCTAATTTACTCAGCATGAACAGACAGTTCTCCAAAGAAGACATACAAATGGCTAACAGACACATGGAAAAATGTTCATCATCATTAGCCATTGGGGAGATTCAATCAAAACCACAAAACCAGTTAGAATGGCCAAAATTGACAAGACAGTAAACAGCATGCGTTGGAGAGGATGTAGATAAAGGGGAACACTCTTGCATTGTTGGTAGAAATGCAAGTTCGTACAGCCACTTGGGAGGACAAAATGGAGATTCCTTAAGAAATTAAATATAAAGCTACCTTTTGACCCTATAATTGCTCTACCGGGTATTTGCCCCAAAGATACAGATGTAGTGAAAAGAAGGGCCATATGTATCCCAGTGTTCTAGCACCAATGGCTATAATCACCAAACTTTGGAAGGAGCCGATATGCCCTTCAACAGATGAATGGATAAATTTTAGGATTTTATTTTAATTTATTTCTTATTTTCAGCATAACAGTATTCATTATTTTTGCACCACACCCAGTGCTCCATGCAATCCATGCCCTCTATAATACCCACCACCTGGTACCCCGAACTACCACCCCCCGCCCCTTCAAAACCCTCAGATTGTTTTTCAGAGTCCATAGTCTCTCATGATTCACCTCCCCTTCCAATTTCCCCAACCCCCTTCTCTCTATCTCCCCATGTCCTCCATGCTATTTGTTATGCTCCACAAATAAGTGAAACCATATGATAATTGACTCCCTCTGCTTGACTTACTTCACTCAGCATAATCTCTTCCAGTCCTGTCCATGTTGCTACAAAAGTTGGGTATTCGTCCTTTCTGATGGGGGCATAATACTCCATAGTGTATATGGACCACATCTTCCTTATCCATTCATCTGTTGAAGGGCATCTTGGTTCTTTCCACAGTTTGGCAAACGTGGCCATGGCTGCTATAAACACTGGGTACAGATGGCCCTTCTTTTCACTACATCTGTAACTTTTGGGTAAATACCCACTAGTGCAATGGCAGGGTCATACGGAAGTTCTATTTATAATTTCTTGAGGAATCTCCACACTGTTCTCCAAAGAGGCTGCACCAACCTGCATTCCCGCCAAAAGTGTAAGAGGGTTCCCCTTTCTCCACATCCCATCCAACACATGTTGTTTCCTGTCTTGCTAATTTTGGCCAATTTAACTGGTGTAAGGTGATATCTAAATGTAGTTTTAATTTGAATCTCCCTGATGGCTAGGGATGATGAACATTTTTATATGTGTCTGAGAGCCATTTGTATGTCTATATCTTCTTCCCATTTTTTGATATGATTGTCTGTTTTATGTGTGTTGAGTTTGAAGAGTTCATTATAGATCCTGGATATCAACCTTTTGTCTGTACTGTCATTTGCAAATATCTTGTCCCATTCAGTGGGTTGCCTCTTGGTTTTCTTGACTTTTTCCTTTGCTGTGCAGAAGCTTTTCATTTTGATGAAGTCCCAAAAGTTTATTTTTGCTTTTGTTTCCTTTGCCTTTGGAGACATATCTTGAAAGAAGTTGCTGTGGCTGATATCGAAGAGATTACTGCCTATGTTTTCTTCTAGGATTCTGATGGATTCCTATCTCTCATTGAGATATTTTATCCATTTTGAGTTTATCTTTGTGTATGGTGTAAGAGAATGGTCAAGTTTCATTTTCTACATATAGCTATCCAGTTTTCCCAACACCATTTATTGAAGAGACTATCTTTTTTTCACTGTATATTTTTTTCCCGTTTTGTCAAAGATTATTTGCCCATAGAGTTGAGGTTCCATATCTGGGCTCTCTAATCTGTTCCACTGGTCTATGTGTCTGTTTTTATGCCAGTACCATGCTGTCTTGATGATCACAGCTTTGTAGTAAAGCTTGAAATCAGGTAGCGTGATGCCCCCAGTTTTATTTTTTTTTTTTCAATATTTCTTAGCGATTCGGGGTCTCTTCTGGTTCCATACAAATTTTTGGATTATTTTCTCCAGCTCTTTTAAGAATACTGGTGGAATTTTGATGGGAATAGCATTAAAAGTATAGATAGCTCTAGGCAGTATAGACATTTTAACAATGTTTATTCTTCCAATCCAAGAGCATGGAATGGTCTTCCATTCTTTTGTGTCTTCTTCAATTTCTTTCAAGAGTGTTCTGTAGTTCCTTGAGTACAGAACTTTTACCTCTTTGGTTAGGTTTATTCACAGGTATCTTATGGTTCTTGGTGCTATAGTAAATGGAATCGATTCTCTAATTTCCCTTTCTGTATTTTCATTGTTAGTATATAAGAAAGCCACTGATTTCTGTACATTGACTTTGTATCCTGTCACGTTGCTGAATTGTTGTATGAGTTCTAGTATTTTGGGGGTGGAGTCTTTTGGGTTTTCCATATAAAGAATAATGTCATCTGCAAAGAGAGAGTTTGACTTCTTCATTACCAGTTTGGATATCATTTATTTCTCTTTGTTGTCTGATTGCTGTTGCTAGGACTTCTAATACTATGTTGAACAAGAGTGGTGAAAGTGGGCATCCTTGTCGTGTCCCTGATCCCAACGGGAAGGCTACAAGCGTTTTCCCATTGAGGATGATATTTACTGTGGGTCTTTCATAGATAGATTTGATGAAGTTCAGGAACGTTCCCTCTATCCCTACACTTTAAAGCGTTTTAATCAGGAACGAATGCTGGATTTTGTCAAATGCTTTTTCTGCATCAGTTGAGAGGACCATGTGGTTCTTCTCTCTTCTCATATTAAATTTTTCTATCACATTGATTGATTTGCGAATGTTGAACCATCCTTTTATCCCAGGGATGAATCCCACCTGGTAATGGTGGATAATTTTTTAATGTGCTGTTGGATCCTGTTGGCTAGGATCTTGTGGAGAATCTTAGCATCCATATTCATCAGTGATATTGGTCTGAAATTCTCCTTTCTGGTAGTGTCTTTACCTGGTTTGTGGATCAGGGTAATGCTGGCTTCACAGAAAGAGTCAGGAAGTTTTCCTTCTGCTTCAAATTTTTGAAACAGCTTCAGGAGAATAGGTGCTATTTCTTCTTTGAATGTTTGGTAGAATTCCCCAGGAAATGCATCCGGTGCTGAGCTCTTGTTTTTTGGGAGTTTTTTGATAACCACTTCAATCTCATTACTAGATATTGGTCTATTCATGTTGTCCATTTCTTCCAGGTTCAATTTTGGGAGGTTATACTTTTCCAGGATTACATCCATTTCATCTAGGTTGCTAAGCTTATTGGCATCTAACTGTTGATAATAACTTCTAATGATTATTTCTATTTCCTTGGTGTTCATTGTGATCTCTCCCTTTTCATTCATAATTTTATGAATTTGGGCTTTCTCTCTTTTCTTTTGGATTACTCTGGCCAATGGTTCATTGATCTTATAGATTCTTTCAAAAAACCAACTTCTAGTTTCATTGATACGTTCTACTGCATCTCTGGTTTCTACCTCATCGATTTTAGCTCTAATCTTGATTATTTCCCTTCTTATGTGTGGAGTTGGCTTGATTTTTTGTTGATTCTCCAGTTCTTTAAGGTGTAGAGAAAGCTGCTGTGTTCTGGATTTTTTCAAATTTTTTTGAGGGAGGCTTGGATGGCTATGTATTTCTCCCTTAGGACCACCTTTGCTGTATCCCATTGGTTTTGGACTGAAGTGTCTTCATTCTCATTGGTTTCCATGAATTGTTTCAGTTCTTCTTTGATCTCCTGGTTGATCCAAGCATTCTTAAGCAAGGTGGTCTTTAGCTTCCAGGTGTTTGAGTTCCTTCGGAACTTTTCCTTGTGATTGAGCTCCAGTTTCAAAGCATTGTGATCTGAGAATATTCAGGGAATAATCTCAGTCTTTTGGTATCAGTTGAGTCCTGATTTGTGACCCAGTATGTGGTCTATTCTTGAGAAGGTTCCATGTGCACTTGAGAAGAATGAGTATTCTGTTGTTTTATGATGGAATATTCTGTTTATATCTATGAGGTCCATCTGGTACAATATGTCATTCAATGCTCTTGTTTCATTATTGATTTTCTGCTTCGATGACCTATTTCTGAGAGAGTCGTGTTAAGATCTCCAACGATTAGTGTATTCATATCAATATGACTCTTTATCTTGATTAAGTTTTCTTATGTAATTGGCTACTCCCATATTGGGGGCATAGATATTTACAATTGTTAGATGATCTTGGTGGATAGTCCTTTTAAGAATGATGTAGTTTCCTTCTGGATCTCTGACTACAGACTTTAGTTTAAAATCTAATTTGTCTGATATGAGAATCGCTACCCCAGCCTTCTTTTGAGGCCCATTGGCATGAAAGATGTTTCTCCATCCCTTCACTTTCAGTCTGGGTGTATCTTTAGGTTAAAAATGGGTCCTGTTGTTTTATCCACTCTGAAACTCTATGCGGTTTTATGGGTGCATTTAGGCCATTCACATTGAGGGTGATTATTGATAGATATGTTTTTATTGATATTGTGTTAACTTTGAAGTCTTTTTTTCTGTAGATTGTCTCTGTATTTCTGTTCGATGCTATTCTTGGGCTTTTTCCTCCTTTAAAGAAGCCCTCTTAATATTTCCTGCAGTATTGGCTTGGTGGTTGTATAGTCTTCTAATCCTTGCCGGTCTTAGAAACTCTTTATCTCTCCATCCATTTTGAATGTCAGTCTTGCTGGATCAAGTATTCCTGGCTGCATGTTCTTCTCATTCAGTGCTCTGAATATATCTTGCCAACCCTTTCTGGCTTGCCAGGTCTGTGGACAGGTCTTACGTTATTCTGATGGGCTTTCCTCTGTACGTAAGGATCTTCTTTATCCTAGCTGCTTTCAAGAGGTTCTGTCTACAATTATAATTCTTCATTCTTACTATTAGGTGTCTCCAGGACTTTCGAGAATCTGTAATCTTGGGGGGAAACCTTTCGGCTTCTAGTACATGAACGCTGGTTCCATTCACGAGATTTTGAAATTTTCATGAAGAACTTGTTCCACTATATCTTCTATACTTCTTTCTTTATCCTCCCCTTCAGGGATTCCAATAATTCTGACGTTGGAACGTTTCATGGCATCATTTATTTCCCTGATTCTGTTTTCGTGGCTTCTAAGCTGTTTGTTCCAGGCTTCCTCCTGATCCTTTCTCTCTGTTTGTCCTCCAGATCACTAATTCTATCTTCTGTCTCAGTTACTCTAGCGTTGAGAGAATTTATATTAGTTTGGAACTCTTTGAGAGCATTGTGAAGCTCATCCCTGGTAGCTTTCAGCTCTTCCCTAATATTGAAAACATGATCTCTGGTCATTTTCAGTTTGGCCCTAATCAATTCCTTTTGGTCATCCAAGGCTTTCTCCAACCTATCTATTGCTTGGATAATTGTTAGCCTGAATTCTCTTTCTGACATATTGTCTATCTTGATGGCCGTTTGCTCTGTTGCAGAAGGTCCATCCTCTGTATTTTTTTCTGTTGGGCATTCCTCCTCCTAATAATTTTTGTGAGAGATGGCTGAACGGGTGTAGCTGGATGTATTGACTATGGTGCAGTCAAGGTGCACCCTGGAACGCTTCTGAGCAATCAGGGTTCCCCACCCAAATGAGAGGAAAAAGAAAAGGAAAATAAAATAAGAGAGAGGGAGTGAGACAGGAAAGAAAGGTGAGATAATAGAGAAGGTTCAACCCAAATGGGTCCCAAAGTAAGATTTATGAAGTATACAAACAATCACAGACAAACAAAAAGACTGATAGAAGTATATGACAGGAGAAAAAAAATATATATATATACAAATAAAGGAAGAACCTCGTCAAAAAGAACCCTGAGAGTAAGATTTATATACTATCAGGACAAACACAAAAACACAGAAATACTGGTAGAAGAAAAAGATGGGAGAGTGGTTTTAATTTCTCAGTGTGGGTGAGGAAGGTTGTTTTGATTCTTCCTGGATGTATCTTGATATCTTTGTTAAAGGACTCAACTTTCCCAAGATAATTGGGGATTAGAAATTGGTTTACCTACAGGGGTGGCATTGATTGGGGAAAGGCGATTACCTTGAAGTTTAACTCTATATGAATATTAGAAAATAAAAATTAAAAGAAGGAATAAACTATACAAAACTACAATTTTAAAAAAATGAAATTTAAAAAATAGAAATGCAAAAGTAAATCACAGGTGTATGTATCCAAAAGTTCAGGTTAGAAGGTTATGAAATTTGATGTACTGGACATCTCACTGTGATGGTAAATAGGTTAAAAATTATCTATATAAAAAAATGTGCCAGAATAGTGGGATTGAATTAATAATAAAAATTGTCCTATGAAGTAGTGGTGGTTGTTCTCTTGTCGTCTTCTTTTTTTTTTTTTTTCCTTTCCTGGTTTGTTTTCTGGGGGAGGGGCCTGCTACATGGGTTTTCAGTCAATGATATTCCCTGACTTAACTCCTCCCGCTCCCCTCAAGGGGGTGGGCTCTAAGGAAACTGTTTTTTTCAGGCTTTTGTTTTCTGGAGGTTTTTATATTTGTTCACTTTTGTTTTTCTCTCTTGCCTTGACGCTTTTGATAGTTTTTGTAGGTTTAGAGGAAAGCAAACTGCACCCTGACCTCCCTCTCAGAGAGAAGCCTCAGTCTGCCTGCAGAGCCCAAATAAATCGCCCCTAGGCCGCTGGCAGAGCAGATTCCCAGTCGCAGTCCCTGGGGACTCAGGATTTTTTGCTTGTACTCAAAACCACGGCAGCAGTGGCTGTCTGGTCAGCTCCAGACTGCCAGAGAAGTTCCAAGCAGTGATTGCACACTGAGATTTTTCTGCTGGCCTGGGCTGGGAGTGCCTGGTCTTTCATGTCCCAGAGCACCAGGCTGGCATCTGTGTGCACCTCTCTCAGGGGAGGGCGCGGGGCTAGACTTGGACTCTGATGGCACAGCTGGGCACTCACATGGGGACTGCAAAAAGGCTGTGCTTCTGTTAGCTGGCTAGGCTCCCAGCCCCTCAAGGTAGCCGGGCGCCATGCCCTCTCAGGTGAGCTGGTGGTTCAGGGACCAAGACCTGGTTTCTCTGATGCACTCTCTCTAGCTCTGTGCCAGGCGTGGCTGTCCTGGGTCTGGGGACTTAAGCCCCTGACCCTAACACCCCAATTCCCGCAATTTCCCCCCAGGTGATCCTTTGCTCTTTTTGAGTGCTTTCTACCAGACTCCTGAGTTAATGCTGGTCCCCAAGCACAGGGCACTCTCGTATTGGGATATTACTTTCCAAGGTTCACATCTGGTGGCTCCCTCCCCCTTTTGTTTATCTTCCAATATCAGTCCGGCTTTCCCACTCCACTTTACCTGCCCAATAGCATCTTCTGCTCCAGTAGAGATCCAGACGGGTATAATTCTGATCTCAGTCTGATTTTGTGGGTGATCGGAGTTCTTTGGAAGGTAATCGGCTCACTGTAGAGTACAGGTTGAAAGGGTGCCTCCTCCTACTTCCCCGCCATCTTGTCTCCCCCTCAAGGGTTTTAAATTTTAGGATTGTTTGTTGCAGCACTTTGAAAAATGCCATTGGAATTTTGATCCAGATGGCATTGAAATTATATTGCTCTGGGCAGTATGGACATTTTTAAAATTTTTATTCTTCTGATCCATGAGCATGGAATGTTTTTCCATCTTATTGTGTCTTCAGTTTCTTTCATGAGTGTTCTGCAGTTCCTTCAGTATAGATCTTTTACCTTTTCCGTTGGGTTTATCCAAGATATATTATGGTTTTGGGTGCTATTGTAAATGGAATCAATCTCTAATTTCCCACTCAACAGTTTCATTGTTATTGAATAAGAAATCAACTGATTTCTGTGCATTGATTTTGTACCCTGCCACATTACTGAATTGCTATATGAGTTCTAATAATTTCGGGGTGGACGTTTTGGGTTTCCACATAAAGTATCATGTCATCTGTGAAGAGAGAGAGTTTGACTTCTTCTTTGCCAATATGAATACTTTTTATTTCTTTTTATTGTCTGATTACTGTTGCTAGGATTTCTAGTACTATGTTGAACAAAATTGGTGAGAGTGGGCATCATTGTCATGTTCCTGATCTCAATGGGAAGGCTCTCAGCTTTTCCCCGTTGAAAATTATATTCACTGTGGGTTTTTCTTAGACAGATTTTATGAAGTTGAGGTATATTCCTTATATTCCTATACTCTGAAGAGTTTTAATCAGGAAACGATGCTGTATTTTGTCAAATGTTTTTCTGCATCAATTGAGAGGACCATGTTTTTCTTCTCTTATTCATTTGATCTATCACACTGAATGATTAGCAAATGTGGAGCCACCCTTGCATTGTAGGGATAAGTCCTGCCTGGTCATGGTGGATCATCTTTTTAAGGTACTGTTGGATCCTATTAGCTAGGGTCTTGTTGAGAATCTTGGCATCCATGTTCATCAGGGATATTGGTATTCTCCTTTTTGATGGGGTCTTTATCTCCTTTGGGATCAGGGTAATACTTGCTTCATAGAAAGAGTCTGGAAATTTTCCTTCTGATTCTATTTTCTGAAACAGCTTCAAGAGAATAGGTATTATTTCTTCTGTCAATGTTTGGTAGAATTCCCCAGGGAATATGTAAGGGCTCTTGTTTTGGGGGAAGTTTTGGATCACTGCTTCAATCTTGTTACTAGTTATTGGTCCATTCAGGTGGTCAATTTCTTCCTGTTTTAATCTTAGAAGTTTATAGGTTTCTAGGAATGCATCCATTTCTTCTGGATTGCCTAACTCATTGGCACATAGCTGTTGACAATAATTTCTGATGATTGTTTCTATTTCCTTGGTGTTATTTGTGACCTCTCCTCTTTTATTCCTAATTTTCTTGATCTGGGTCCTTTCTTTCTTCTTTTGGTTTAGTCTGGCCAGTGGTTTTATAGATCTTATCAATTCTTTCAAAGAACCAGCTTCTAGTTTTGTTGAGGTGTTCTACTGTATCTCTGGCTTTTAAGTCATTGATCTCTGCTCTAATCTTAGTTATTTTCATTCCCATGGGTGGGCAGGCTTAATTCGTTGTTGGTTCCCCAGCTCTTTGAAGTGTAAAGAGAGGTTGTTTATTCAGGATATTCTTTTCTTATTTTTATTTATTTATTTTTTTTATTGAGATTTGGGTGGCTATGTATTTCCCCCTTAGGAGGGCCTTTGCCATATCCCATAGGTTTTGGTCCAAAATATCTTCATTCTCATTGGTTTCCATGAACTGTTTAAGTTCTTTGATTTCCTGGTTGATCAAACATTCTTGAGCAGGATGGTCTTAGCTTCCAAGTGTTTGAATTCCTTTTAAACTTTTTCTTGTGATTGTTTTTTAGTTTCAAAGCATTGTGGTCTGAGAATATGCAAGGACCAATCTCAATCTTTTGGTATCAGTTGAGAACTGATTTTTTTTTTAAAGATTTATTTATTTATTTATTTGACAGAGAG
>NC_081562.1:143656511-143665510 GCF_022355385.1 Mustela nigripes
CCCGCCCCCCTCAAGGGGGTGGGCTCTGAGGAAACTGGTTTTTTTTTTTTTTTTCAGGCTTTTGTTCTCTGGCGGTTTTTATGTTTGTTCACTTTTTATTTTTCTCACTTTGACCGCTTATGATGGTTTTTGTAGTTTTTGAGGAAAACAAACCGCCCCCTGATCTCCCTCTGAGAGAAGCCTCAATCTGGCTGCAGAGCCCAAATATTTCCCCCTTGGCTGCTGGCAGAGCAGGTTCCAAGTCGCGGTCCCTGGGGACACAGGATCTTTTGCTTGTACCCAAAGCCAAGGCAGTGGTCCTATCTGGGCAGCTCCAGACCGCCAGGGAGGTTCCAAGCAGCAATAGCACACTGGGATTTTCCTGCTGGCCCAGGCTGGGAGTGCCTCGTCTTTCTGGGTCTAAGAGCGCCGGCTTGCACCCACCAATTTCAGGGGAGGCTGAGGTTCGCATGCAGGGCTCAGGCTCTGAGAACGGGGCTCAGGTCCGAGAGCACCAGGCTGGGCCTTCGCGCACCTCTCTGGGGGGAGAGTCTGAAACAATGGAACGTATCAAAGGGCACTGGCTGGGCCTTTATACCTCTGTTGGGGGAGTATCTCAGGCTCTATAGCAGGGCTCTCTCATTCTGCCGCCCAACATGGCTTCCATTCCCTCACAGGAAATGGACCCCACACATTCTCAGGCGTGCTGGCAGCTTAGGAACCAAGAGCTGGTTTCTCCACCTCACTCTCTTTGCCTCAGCACCGGGGGATTTAAGCCACTGTCCCGATTCCTACAATTTCCCCCCAAGAATCTTTGCTCTTTTGGAGTGCTTTCAACCAGTCTCCAATTTAATGCTGGTCCCCAGACGCAGGGCACTCTCGCTCGTATTGGGGTATTACTTTCCAACCAGTCACCTCTGGTGGCTCCCTTCCCCTTTTGTTTATCTTTCGATATCAGTCCGCCATTCCCACTCTGCTTTACCTGCCCACTGGCATCTTCTCCCCCTGTAGAGATCCAGACATGTATAATTCTGATCTCAGGCTGATTTCATGGGTGATTGGAGTTCTTTGGTAGGTAATCAGCTCACTTTGGAGTACAAGTTGATAAGGCACCTCCTCCTACTTCCCCGCCATCTTGTCCCTGATATTTAGATACTTTTAAAAATAAAAATAAAAATGTATATGTATGAAAAAAGTTAAGGTTAAAAAATTACCATGGGTTATGTTGTACTAAACATCTAGTTGAAATGGCAAGTAGGCAAAAATCAATAAAAGAGCAAGAATCATGAGAACAAATTAATTTAAGAAAAAAAAAAGGAAAAGAAAAGTTGTATCTAAGAAATGTATAAGAGGCCTCTGGGTGGCTCAATAATTGTCAGCCTTAGGCTCAGGTCATGGTCCTATAGTCCTGGAATTATGTCCCCTATTGGGCTCCCTACTTGATGGGAGGCCTATTTCTCCTTCACCCACTGCCCCTGCTTATGTCTTTCCTCTCTTGCTGTCTCTCTCTGTGTCAAATAAATAAATAAATAAATATTAAGAAAAAAAAAAAAAGAAATATACAGGCTGTGAGGCAATACCAGGGGCTTAATAAATTGTTTTCCCCTGGTATTGGGGTTTTACAGTTTTATGGGGTCCCTCTGTTTTTTGTCTTCCCTTTCCTTTGGCTTGTCTTCTGGAGGAGGGGCCTGCAATGTTGTTTTTCCGTCAGTCCTGCTTGGGCAGAGTTGTTATGCACCCTATCAAGAGGCTGGGCTCTGTAGAAACTGTTTTTCTTTTTTTGTTTTGTTGGCTTTTCCTCTCTGGAGTTTTTTGTTCTCTAGGGGCTTGTCATGCCTTTTCAGAGGATCAGAGCAATGTAAACTGTCTGCACACAGACCTCTGTCTCAGAGAGAAGCCACAGTCTGCTCCTTTCTGAATGTTCCAGAACACGCAGACTCCGCCCTCTCTGCAAACTCCATTGAACACCACAGGCTCCTACAAGTGGTATACACCCCCAGCCACCATCTCAGTAATCACCTAAGGACTTAGGTTGTCTCTGTGCCCCATGCCACCAAAACCACAAGTGATACTGGTGTAGGCTAGCTGGCTCCCAGCAGCTGCCATTCTGGGACCCCTGACTCAAGCTCACATTAGGTGCGTTCAGCCCTAGGGATGGTGGAGGAAGCAGAGGTGGCTATGGTCGTTGCAGCAGCCACCATACCCAAGGAATGCTGGCTGGAGCCTGTGCTGGGCTCACTTAGGTACAGGCAGGCACCAGCTGTGGGTGTTGGCTGGCTGCAGCCATCCTGGGCCCATGGGCTTGGGTCTGAGCTTGCAGTTTCCCAATCCCAGCAATTGTCCCTTAAGCCCTTTTGTTCTGTTTGAGTGCTACTATCAGTCCCTACCTAACTCACAGCCACTAGTCTCCAAGTTATTACTCGTCCCCAAGGGCAAGCATTTTCACACTGGTGTATTACTTTCCAATGGCCCACTTCTGGTGGCTCCTTCTCTCTTATGTTTATACTCTAATATCTCTCCACACACTCCCAACTCCTTTGTACCTCTCCACTGATGATCCCCTGCCTCCATAGAGATCCAGAAGTGTATAATCTTACATCTCAGGCTGATTTCATGGGTGTTCAGAGTGCTATGGTAGATATCTAGCTCAATTCAGGGGACCAGTTGAAATAGGATCTCTTACTCCTCCACCATCTTGCCTCTTCTCCTGGAAAGATGATTTTAAAGCTGCTCCTTTTTAATTACATTTAAGTATGAGAAAGAAATTTAATTTTGATTAAAAAGAACAGCAGAAAAACAAAACTAGAGAAGCCATGACTAGCAATGTATGAGAGAAAGGGTATTTTTTAAAGATACAAGCAATTAGCTTCTGTTGCTTATTTAATGTAAATTTCACCTTAACAAGAACTTTTCCACTTGGTGCCATTATCTAATAACCTACTATCATCAGTTTTCAGAGAAAACACATTATCTGCAGGAAAACTTTCTGAAAGTCACAAACAAGTATGAAGAGCCCAGAGGCAAAAGATTTGTAGACTCTTTAAAAGATAGCTAGAGGCAAGAGTTTGAGCAGTGGGAGAAGATCACCAAAAAACTTGTCTGCCTAATAAATGCTCTATAGGAAAAAAAAATCTATTCAAGGCACAACCCAGAAAAGAAAAATCAACATCATGCTACTGCAGTCTGCTTCTGCAACATTGCTAGAAACAAACCACAGTTCTGCCATTTACACAGAATCATTCACCAACAAACAGCCTGCTTGCAGAAAGAGGAAGAACACTTTAATAATCAAATCCAGTGACAGCATAAATATTTTACCATGTCACTCTCAAGGTGCAAGCTGATGCATCTTCTAGAATAATTCAGGGAACAAAACATGATTTTGTGTAATAGAAAATATATTGGCTTAATACCTTATTTTAAAAAATAAACTATAACTGTTCTCTTTGAAAGAATGCAAGTTGTTCAAAACCTATTCTTCATCTGAAGCTTGAAAGCAGCCCCCCAAATCAGACCACACAATCCTGATTCAATTTCAGGTTCAGATGTACAAGTCTATGATGTAGGAAACAAAGGCAGAAGAAAAATTATTGAATGTACTTACTACCTACAGCCCATTGACAAGTCCTTGAAACAGGCAGAGTGACATTCCTTTAGGGACTCCACTGCCTTGATGGATGTTGACACTCTGCTAAGGGCAAAAGGCAATCATAGCCTGAACCCCACAACCTGCAAAGATCCTGTAAGCATACTTTAACATAGAAAAACTCTTTTGGAAACTTCCTTTATCTCTAAACCCCCAAGATACATGTTGGCAATCATCCTCTAAGTAAATGGCCCACCGATACACATCTGAAGGATCTCATGACTAAAGTTTTATTAGACAGTAATACACAACCTATTCCCAGCAATAGCTAGCCCCCTCAAGGTCCTGGAAGCCTTGCTTCCAAAATTCCTTAGAGATTTAATCTATCCCTAACCCCCTCCCAACTTGAAAGTATATAATGGGCCACTCCTCATGACCCTGATGCAGCTCTTTCCACCCATGGGTCCTGCTCCTGTGCTGTTAAAAAAAAAAGAAAAAAAAGGATTCTCAAGAATTCTTCTTGGCCTTTGACTTCAAACCCTATCGGTCTACATAGCTATCCATTTGGGATAAAGTTTTTGTTGTTGTTGCTTTTTGTTTTTCCTCCTGGTGATTCATAATGTAAGCTCAGGTGAGACAAGTAAGACAAAGCAAACACAAGAAAACTTTTAAGGATAATTCTATGCAATCTTGGGTTATCTCTACCCAGTTTAATATTAATAGCATACCAGTAAGTCTTAGAGAATGAATAGGTTGAAAAATTTTTCTTTCCCTTTTCTACCTTTCTCTCCCCTCTCTCTTTCTCATTCTTCCTTCCCTTTCTCTGTCTCACTTTCTCCCTCTCTCCTTCCTTCTTTCTCATGCTCTCTCTCATACATAGTCAACTCTCAACTGTTCTTTCCTTTTATACTTAATTCAGAGTTTTTTCTAGGCTAAATGGAATGAAATGGCTTTTCTTTGACATTCAATCCCCCCCTTTTTATACATTTCTTTCTTATGGGCCTTTCCCTTTTGGCTGTCCCGTGTCCACCATCTGGCCTATAGCCTACATTATCTTGTTAATTCTTTTTTTTTTTTTCCAGGATTTTCTTGCCTCCATCAAACCTTATGGTTCAGTCTTGTGATAATTTTGATTAAATGGTATGATGAAAAGAAATTTAAAAAAATGTCTTAAGTCAGTGTTTCATTTTTTATTATTTTTGACTCCATGAGACAAATGTACCTTGAGTGAATTCTAGAGAAACAAAACCCTAATCTAAAAGGTGACATATATATGACCACATAAAATTTTACTCTCTTTAACACAACACTTGATCCGTCTGGCCCAATTTCTTACACAGAGCTGAATTTGAGATGATTTGTAGCCACTGCCTGACAGTTTGCAAATTCTGCTGGCACAATTTGAAAATGCATAACTGTGGTACAGGAGAGGAATTGTGATACAATTTTTCACAGTATAATTCTCAGGAATTTGGAAATATAGTTATACTTAGACAAGAACAAATACATTATTTGCCAGATTCCCTAGTTTTGTGGACAATATTAATTAAGATATACTAGTCATATGCCAACCATTATCCTAAGTATTTTATCTGGCATTTAATTTTTACACCAACTCTTTGAGATATATACTCATTGTCCCAATAATGCAGATGAGAAAACCAAGGTTTGATTTTTGTGGGTTTTTGTTTGTTTGTTTGTTTGTTTGTTTGTTAAAGACCTCTTTCATTGACTTAATAGTGGGCCTTTTTTTATTATATTATGCCAGTCACCATACAGTACATCATTAGTTTTTGATGTAGTGTTCCATGATTCATTGTTTGCATATAACATCCAGTGCTCCATGCAACATCTGCCCTCATTAATACTCATCACCAGGCTTATCCATCCACCCACTCTCCTCCCTTCTAAAATCCTAAGTTGTTTCCTGGAGTCCATAGTCTCTCGTGGTTTTTCTCCTACTATGGGTCGCTCCCCCTCCCATTTATTTTCCCTTCCTTCTCTTAATTTCCTCCATGCTATTCCTTATGTTCCACAAATAAGTGAAACCATATGATAATTGACTCTCTCTGATTTATTTCACTTAGCATAATCTCCTCTAGTCCCATCCATGTTGATGCAAAAGTTGGGTATTCATCCTTTCTGATTGATGAGTACTATTCCATTATATATGTGGACCACATCTTCTTTATCCATTCGTCTTTTGAAGGTAATCTCAGCTCTTTCCACAGACCAGGTAGATTTATTCCTGGGATGCAAGCTTTGCTTTTTGAAAATTTGTAGGTGCAGGCCTACGATGCAAACCTAAGGCCCACTGACTCCAAGATAGGGTTCTATGCACTATGTTGTGATACCTGATAGAAAATCACATTGAGACACAGGTTATTTTCTGTGGTTAGGGGTGTACACACTTGACCCTGATGAAGAGATCTTTCCAGTGTTTATTGGCTTCACATTAAGGGGGTCATTTATGCCTTACTGTGATTGAGTACCAGATTAGATATGTGAAAATATAGTCAATTCTTCAGGTAAAATGATTCTCTGGGAAAGGGGGACAAAAACTTAATTTTCTTAAATTCTAGGTCTCATCTATAGTTGAGTAAGCACATATCTTAATGACCGTTTATATAAGCATCAGGGGTTGTTTCAAGATAGTGAACATAGAAGAATATTGAAATATTAAAAGGAAAAATAAAATATTGGGCATTTTTTAAATATAACAAATTTAATTTTCTTCTAATGTCAACACAATTTCCCTTATGATAAAGATTCATTTTAACCATTTTACCACCTGCTTTTATCTTGTTCAGGTGACAGAGATTTTATATTAAAAGTATTACCATATATAAGTACCTTTTAATTTCCTCTGTGACTATCATTAAAAGGGCTTAAAATTCTTATCTTCTTATCAGATAAAATTTTTATTCCTTATGCTAATTTATATACATAGACAAAATGAGTAGAATCCATAATTTTGAAAGACACTTTTTTTTTCAAACTGTATTCATTCAGGATGATATAATCTCTGCTTTTAAAAGTAAATCTGGACGCCTGGGTGGCTCAGTTAGTTGAGCAGCTGCCTTCGGCTCAGGTCGTGATCCCAGCATCCTGGGATCGAGTCCCACATTGGGCTCCTTCCCTGGCGGGGAGCCTGATTCTCCCTCTGCCTCTGCCTGCCATTCTGTCTGCCTGTGCTCGCTCTCTCCCTCTCTCTCTCTGATAAATAAATAAAATCTTTTAAAAAAAAAAAGTAAATCTGTTGTGAGACACATTTGGTGCCAATAGTATATAAACAATAGCTGTCCTGCAATTCACATTTTAGTTGATTCATTACTGCTGTTGCCAAAAACCTTAAGGAACACCAAGGAAGACAGACAAAACAAAATTAAAACGTTTCCTTCAGCCTTTCCTACTGAATATTTCCTGTGTTTATGTGATGTCTCCTTCCTTCAGCCTATTTCTATATATGTTGCCCTTATAAATAGTGGAAACATTGTGAATGGAAACAGATTTACATCAATTGCTGGCAAATGCTTTAGTTATCTCATTTAAAATTAAATAAAAACAATGAAGACAATACTACCCTTTTACTTTTCTTTCGTGATAGGCCATCTGAAATGGAAAATTAAAATGAAATGTTTTTAAAATAAATCCACATAAATATTCAACTTTCTGTTGTTGTTGTTGTTGTCATAGTTGTTGTTAAAAGTAGGGAAATTGTGTTTGATTGTTTTTCCTTGTTTGCATGATGATTGTCTATATATAAACTGTTGTGATTTCTCTAAAATTTACATCAAATTATTCACATTTAGTTTTCATGACTTCAAGAACAGGGCAGTTTTAGCTCTCAAAGGAACCCAACTCAGAAAGGTGGGAGAAAAATTCACGAAGTTTGTTTGGAGAGTTGCAGCCAAATACTAGAAAAAATCAGAATCTAGTCTGGTTTAAAACAAACAGTATTAGAATTTAACATTTACTCAGGTGTGTTATTGAAACATTTCTTTCTGTTTATCATCACCCTCAAAGATAACCAAATTAATACACTTGTTTACAAAATAACTCTAATTTTAACAACTTGACCTAATTATTTATAGAAGCACAGCAAGAATAGATTGGCCATGTAGGTTCTTTTAAATCAGCTTTGCTGGAACTCTTTTCATAAAGGATTTCTAGATTGAACTTTTAATAGCCTATCAAGGCCAGAAACCAAGCCAAACTTGCAATGAATACTCTGCTTGCCATGCTTGCAGATTTAGGTGAATTTCTCTCCTCTTGAGGTACTCAAAATATCTGGAAATTCTTGCACTTGCCTGGACATGATCTTCCTTTTTTACCTGGTAAGGCTGTTGGAAACTATGTAACCAAGGTTTCAGGCCAACATTGCCAAGTAGCTCTATTTGCTCCATAAAGTCAATCTTAGTTTCTTAAATCTATCTGGTCATAATTTAATGCTCACTGAGTTTTTGAATTGTGGAGGGTTCAGGTAGGGAGAAAAGATAAATGTTTCAATTCTGTTTATAACAGTATAATTTATCGAATTGCTATAAGTCAATAAGCTTATGAGAAGAGATTTTCTTAGGTCTGGAATAACAAGACATTTTAAAAAGTCAGCAATGTTTTAAATAAAAAGTCATAAAAATTATAATTATCTTCCTCAATTCATTCATTCCCCCAGTTTTTGTTTTGTTTAAGTCAGTCTTTTTTTTTTTTTTCCCCACTAGCTTTGGAAATTTGTAACCTAATTCAGTTTTGTGATCTTCAGGTTATCAGAAACTTGGACTTAAGAGTTCTTTCTATGTGTCTCAATGAAGAGGAAACACATTTTGTAATGACATCGGTATAAAACTAACTGTAAATAAAAAGACTTAAAAGTGGCCATAGTTAAAAATGGGATTAGAGTTCATTATGATGCAATTGTTATGGATATGTGGTTATTTCTATGACACACAAGAACTCAAGATAATAATATATCAAGACGTCAGATTTCTAGAGGTCTTTCTTATACAGTTTTAGAACACTTTATACAGTTTTAGAACACTTGATCTACTTACCATCTATACAAAAATAGTCTAATAAGGTGTAGTTGAAAGACCCCTCCCCTAGAAGATAGATAGGATAACTAACCGCTTGTTTCCTTTTCTGTGAACCGCTGGCTTTTAGGCGTAAATTAGGTTATTAATTGCTCTTTTGCCCTTCTGTAACCACTTGGCTTATAGAAATAATAGAAGACGCCATGATGGCATTCCTACCTTCCCCCTTCTTGTTCCCCCTCCCCGCCTCTCTCCTCCCACGCGTGGGCCCTCAGAACCAATCAGCTTGTTCCCCCTTCCCGCCTCTCTCCTCCCACGCGTGGGTCCTTAGAGCCAATCAGCAAACTCCATGTATGCCTTTTTCAAAAGTTCTAACTGTCAACCAATCAGTTGCGCCCCACACA